>NW_022990440.1:0-245000 GCF_902827175.1 Gymnodraco acuticeps
GAGAGAGAGATGAGAGAGAGAAGAGAGAGGACGAGAGAGAGAGAGATCGAGAGAGAGAGAGACGGAGAGGAGAGAGAGAGAGAGAGAGAGAGAGAGAGAGAGAGAGAGAGAGGAGGAATGTGTAAATGAGAATGATATCAATATATTTGCAGTTAGAATGATTAGGAAACAGTTCTCATGCCACATCAGCATGCCCGACAAACAAAAACAGACACACTTTTTAAAAACATTTAGAAAACCCAATTAGTTGCGAGTTTACACATACACATACAAACACACACACACACATATTCAAATGTGTGAGATGGACATGTTTAAACAGCACAAACATGACAATACATAAGTGAGAAGGAGATGGTCATCAATGTTTAGTTATTTTGAATTTACAACACACAATACATTTGAGTATAATCCTCAAGCATGTGTAATGTGTGCAAAAAAAACGTCTTACACTTTAAAGGTCTCCTATCATGCAAAATGCACTTGTTTATATATTTTATACATAAATATGTGTCCCCGGTGTGTCAGGGAACTCACAAAGTGTCAGAAAATAAAACCCTCTCTTTTCCTCCATACCCAAATCTCTAAAAACGGGGGTACAACGGAGCTGATCCAGATGTGCTTCCGATATCACAGAATATCGTTAATGTGGGCTGGCTTTACACCCATGGCCCTATCAGAAACGTTGCTATAAGAAACAATGGCCGACGTGTTTTGGACGTAATATGGCCTTTGTTTACATTAATGGGCATCGCTAACACTCAGAGCTAACCTAAACTGGAAAGAGTATGTGTAAAAAAAGCAGGAAATAAAAAGGAACTCACCTTGAGGTAAAAAGAGAAAAGCATTTAAGCTCCATACTGTTTCAGAAATAATCCTTGATGGGGTTTTGAACATGATATGGCATTTAATCACGGGCATCTGCGTAGAATTCTCCTGCATAAGCCTGTCCTTCTTTCTTTTTTTTTAAACCTACGGACCCAGAATCAGCCCCATGGGTGAACTGTTTGGTATTTTGAGCAAAACACTCCATCGACATGTGTTTTATATATTTGTATATATCTATAATATATGCCTACAAATAGTATAATAGGAGACATTAAAGTAACCAAACTCTATACTGATAATTTTTCCAATTCTTCATAACCCAATCTACTGTACATAGAGAACAGAAAACAGAAAACAAACAAATCATGGTATTTTAAAAAAGAGAAAGAAGTTTGCCAATGTTAACAATATGACCAGTTACATCAATGTGTGTCTATTAATGTAGTAACAAAATCATAAAAAAATCCTCCTCCATAAATATACAAGCAACCACACAAAGACAGCTTTTTTTCAGGGACAAAGTGAAAATGAAATATAGTTCTTGTCATCAGATGCCTTCTCACATGGGTGTCACCAGTTAATGCCTTCCTTCTCTATTTCTTTCCCCCTTTCTTCCTCTGTGTCTCTATCTCTGGCTTTCAGGCTGCCAGCACTGACACCCAGGGTAATATCAAGAAAAACTATTTTCACTTTGATGTGTGTGTCTGTGTGTGTGTTTACATGTGTGTGTGTAAGCTACCTGTTGTGTGTGTGGAGCGTTCCTGCGTGGGTGAATGAAAGGTGTGAGTTGTGTGTATTCATATGCAAGTGTGTGTCTCTGTGTGCGACACCTGTGCTGTGTGTCAGTTCTTGAATGTGGGGGTTGTTATGCAAGCACATCAATATGCTGTGTGTGTGTGTGTGTGTGTGTGTGTGTGTGTGTGTGTGTGTGTGTGTGTGTGTGTGTGTGTGGTGTGTGTGTGTGTGTGTGTGTGTGTGTGTGTGTGTGTGTGTGGTGTGTGTCAGTGTATTTGTCCATCCACATAAAGGTTGCATATTTGTTCACATGTATGTATATGTGTATGAATTTATAATGTGCCTGAGACAGAAGCGGGGACCCTCTAGGGAACCTGTTATCTGTTTCCTGCAGACCTGGAAACACTATTTATACAAAAGCTACAAGAAGGAGAATCATAAACCGTGTGTCAGGGGCTGGATCATCGGAAGGATGCTGCCCACAAAGTCAGCTCCATCTGAGAACCTGAAAGCCATGCAGAGCCTACACCCCCTCCCAAAAAAGATATAGCGTTAATATAGATTCAAACTAAATGGGGCATTAAAAGAAGGAAGGATGAAGGAGATGAAGAATGGAACTGAAACAATTAGCAGAGAACACAGATTTGAAGAAATGGTAGAAAGATGACAAGCTGAAGTGTCCTTGACGGTGTGTGTGTGTGTGTGGGGGTGTGTGTGTGTGTGTGTGTGGTGTGTGTGTGGGTTGTGTGTGTGGTGTGTGTGTGTGTGTGTGTGTGTGTGTGTGTGTTTAAGAGAATACGCTCCCCATATCAAAGAAGACATGTAAGCTAAAATTGACCAGATGAGTGTGTGTGGGTGTGTGTGTGTGTGTGTGAGAGCAGATGACAAACAGTGCGTGTGAGAAACAATATCACACTTACCAGCTTGCACTCTGCATGTCAGGGTATTTTTCACACACACACACACACACACACACACACACACACACACACACACACACACAGTGGCGTTTTTATATGTACAAAAGTGGTGGGGCACAAAAAACTCAGATGTCTATAAGCTTCTGCAGTGAGGTTCATGGCTGGTGAGGCACTGGCACTGACTCTTCAGGTTTACAAATATTATATTTTGACCTAAATCAAAATATAATATTATTTTCAAAAGCTTTTTTTGTCTGATGCTTCAATTCATTTTAAACAGACAGTTCAACAGAAGGATACCCAAACAATTTAATTTAATTATTCAAATATTGAATTGTTCTCTCTTAGTAAGATCCCATTTTCAATAAAATTGCAGTCTTACCTTGACTTGAAGATTAAGTCCATTTGCCTATCCTTCTGGACAAAAATCTCTATTACTTTTTTGTAAAAGTCCTCCTTATGTTCTTGTAGTTTCAAAAGTCTATTATAAATCTAATCTAATCAATAGATTTATGATTCGAAAATTATAAAAGTAAGGTAGACATGTGGATATTATCCGGCTGAACAAAACGTGCATTTATCTAACAGGTTTGTTTCCCACAGACCTTATTTGGAGCTATTTTCTAAAATCCTATGGAGAAATCTCATTGCTTTTTTTCGAGGGAAGCCATGCGCAGCTTACTTCCGGGTTTTAGGATGCGTCACTGCAGCTCTCTCGTCTCCTCTTCACACACCACACTTTTCGCGGCACACGTACTTACAGCCAATCAGCTCTGAATGATGTGAGGTGACGTATGGTGGGGATGGCAGCTCTATGCCCCTGTGGTCATTATTTTTTTGCCACACACATTAAATAGGAAAATATTCTGAGCATGCGCAGTGTAGTTTTTACAGTCACCGTTCACTTCGACATAGAGAGGGAGGGGCAGGATCGGGTTTTGTCCCACATGGCTCTAAACAGCTCAATAGGCACACACTGTAGACACTAATTAGAAGAACACAGACTAAAACAGCAATGTACAGACGAATCAGATGATTAAACATGATCTTAAAATATATTTTATATATTTTTTAATTTATTTTTTGCATTTTGTTGTAATCATTATTTTTAATACTTTCTACTGACACTAGGTGGGGCTGTGCCCCACCTGCCCCTAATGACCAGTCGCCACTGCACACACACACACACACACACACACACACACACACACACACACACACACACACACACACACACACACACACACACACACTATAGGAGACATTGTACACACCTCCATCGATTCCATGGCTGCATGTGCAAATGCCTAAATGTCTAACTTTATTTTTGGTGTCCCCTTTTATTCAGAATTGGTTCCTTGGAACATGGCAACTTTTTCTGCTATTTTGTCAGAGTCACTTGCCACAGAGAGCCAACAGTCTGCAGGTCTATGGCGTTATATTTGTGCCTCTATGCTGAGCACGCAATGAAACATGTTGAGCATAGAGAAATATATTTTCTCATAAAACTCCTGCTCCGTGCGCAAGCAGACCGCTGCACGCGCTCTCTCTCCCCCGCTCGCTCGACCTCTCCAGCCTGTGCGCGCTCAGCTTTGCCTGCGCTCGCTCAAGTTGTCACAGCGTTACAAAATGTGCCACAAAACCAACCAATCGGAGAACTCGAGAAGGTCAATTCTGATTGGCTGGTCGTCTCCAATCATATCTTCTATCTGAGATGAGAGAGGGATTTTCGGTTGCCATCAGGCTGTTGACGTTCTTATTACACATCTATCGTTGACATTTAGAGGACATGACAGACTCGAATGAAGAGAATAGCACGCCACAGTGTCAGGTAGTGATGGCGAGATGAAGCCTTATGAAGCTTTGAAGCTTTCCAGCCAATTGGTTCGCAAAAGGGTTCATCTCATGAGGCTTCATCATGGGCTTCATTTGAACACAAACCCCCCTGTTGGTCAAAGTGTGTAAAACAGGCAGATTGGACATCTCAACAGTGTGCTCCATCATCTCATACCTAGTTCCCATTGAGTCAAGCCTTAGAATAACTCTAAACAACGAACATTAAATCATATTTTCATGTTAACAATATTGTATTTATTCCAGTTGAATGATTGTGATTGAAAAGCCTAAGGAGGCTGGTAAACATTGCAAAGAGGGATTTGTATTTCTTAATAATATTCATAAACTTAACCATGTTGTAGCCTGAGAAAGGCTAAACCATATCAAAGAATACATTTATTAACTACATTCTCATTTAGCTGTAGCTTTTATAAACAACAAAAAATACGTATTGTTCAGTCGTTGAACCAGGGACCCTGCGGTCATGAGTCAACTGCTTTCCAGCTGAGCCACAGCACACACACTAAAGCTCCCTGAAAACACTGCAAGATATGTATTCCTGTATTTATTGATGTTTTTATTCCTACATTTATTTATGCTTGTATCTATTTATACTTATGACATGTTCCGACCTCTATAAGTGAGGGTCTGAGCTCTCTTAATTCCATCATGTCACCGGGCCCGGGTACAGGAGGGGTAATATGGTTCTTATTATCAGTGCTGGAATTGGGCCGGTACTCACCGGTACGCAGTACCGGCACTTCTGGTTCTGACCCATGGAGTACCGGCACTTCTTGCTCAGTACCGTCATGCTGGCGGTACTCCGGTACTCATGCACTGTGCCAGTACTCAACACTCTCCCGCCGTTCTTATTATACATCCATATATATATATATACAGCCGCCCGGTACTCAGTAGATGCGTCATGAGGTGCCGAACGGACATTCTCATCGCTCTAACGGCTGGAGTTTCACAGCGGCTGTCAGCTGTTTACTCCTGTCATTCAAACAGAACGTGCTGGAGAGGGGGCGGGGCTTATCTTCTCCATGTAAATACTGTGGTGGAAACGACTATGTCAAAATTAACCTATTTGACCGTGATTTAATAGTAATACACGTTTCAAAATAATAATAATAATAATGCCGAAGTAACAACATACTGAAAACTGTTAGTAAAACCATGTTTTAATGCTTTACAATTTACATACCTAGATGCACGTGTGTTGTGTTTATGCAGTGCAACTCCCACCCAGTGGGTGGCTATGTAGAGTGATAGAACAGAGCAGGCACGCCCCCGAGAGAAGGAAAGCAAGTCACGTCACAAATTAGCATTTCTAAAATGTTAGCGTGGATTAATAAAAGTGCAAAAAGACAGCGGTTGTCGCCGGAAGAAACTTCAAATACAGAGAATGCTGTGCCTGTGTTGGAAATTGTGTCTGATGGGGAGCTTTCTTTGGTTGATCCTCCTGCTCCAAGTTCTAGTGCATTAGCATTAGCACTAGCTCCGCCGCCTCCTCCAGAGCCTCTAACGTTAGCTGCTGCTGGCGCAACTGCCACCACCAACACCGGGCAAAGCGATGCACCTGACTGCTGGACAACGGACCAGGTGCAATATTTTTGCAAGACCAATGCATGGCTCCTTCTTAAAGATAAGAAGCTAGGATGTCGGATATGCAGAGATGTCAAATCTTTGGGAATACACACTGGACAAGGACTGAAACTGTCAACTGAATGGGGTGAGTGTGCAGTGTCTCATTTCGGTGTTGACAAGGGCAAACAACAAGCTAGCCTGAGAACAAAAATCAAAGAACATAAAGAATCACAAGCCCATGTAAAAGCTGCTGACATCCTTACATCTGCTTCACGTGAAACTATTCAACATCAAGTGCAGTCTATGCATACATCTGAATTAGACACCACTATCAGAGTTTTTTCGAACGGCATATAAAATTGGCAAACATAGCCGGCCATTCACAGACATGCCAATTGATTTGAATGTACAGAAACTGAATGGGCTGAACGTGGGCAGGGTTTTGCACTCCAATAAAACCTGTGGCGAAATCATCGACCACATAGCTCATGAGCTGAAGAAAAAAATGGCAAAAGACATTACAGAAAACCAAAGAAAACTCTGTGTTTTGGTCGATGAATCTACCACTATTAGTGGTAAAACGGTGCTTGTTGTGTGTCTACGCTCAGCATTAGCTGATGCTAAGCCCGAAACGTTTTTTTGGGAGCTGATCGAGTTGGATGGAACAACGGCTGATGACATCACAAAGGCGTTAATGGAGTGTCTTGGAAGAGATTTTAACTAGGACTTTTTAGGTCAGTGTTTCGTTTCTTTTGCATGTGATGGGGCTTCAGTCATGCTAGGGAAGAGAACAGGCATTGCTACCCAGTTGTGTAGTAAATTCCCAAGCCTGTTTGTGTGGCACTGCTCCAATCATCGTCTAGAGCTGGCAGTTGGGGATGTGGTCAAGGAGGTCTCAGGGCTCAATCATTTCCAGATCTTTTTTGACAAACTCTATTCCTTGTTCCATGCCTCCCCCCAAAAATCAGAGGCAGTTAGCGCAGTGTGCGCAAGCAGTCGGACAGCGTCTCCTGGTGATAGGGCGTGTTTTGTCCATCCGCTGGGTGGCTTCAAGTGAAAGGAGCGTCAGAGCAGTCTGGGAAAACTACCGAGTGCTTCATGATCACTTCACAAATGCTGCAAACGACACGAGCAGGGATTCCAGAGACAGAGCAAAGTACAAGGGCCTGGATGATGTGCTCACATCTGCAACGTTTGTCAGCAATCTGGGACTGATGCTCACAGAGCTCAGCGACCTCTCTCGGCAACTCCAAAAAAGAGAGATGACACTGCCTACAGCAGATAGGCTCTTAACTCGAGAAATACGAGTTTTTGAATCCATGGTCACCATGCCTGGCCCACACATGACTACAGTTCATACAGCTCTAGCTGAGAAGTCCTTCAAGGGTGTTGCCCTGCGTGAGAATGGCAGGCTTGTACAGATTCATGCAGGTCAGTTTTTCCGCAGTATGGTAGAGAATCTGAGACACAGAATGACTTCCACAACCTCCTCTCATGTCAGCACAAGAGAAATCCCATTACATGGCCGGGAGGCCCGGGACAATCAGCTAATCCAGGACATGAAAGTTATCCATCCTGGAAGTTGGCCTGAAGAGGAGTTAGACGTACAGTATGGGGACGTAGAGGTGCTACGTTTGTGCGAAGTGCTGAAAGTGGACAGAAGAGAGACTGTTCAGGGCTTTCGCGAATACAAGGAAACCAGGGCATCCCGTACACCTGCTGCCATGGAGCCTCTACTGAAAGTAGCCCGAACCATCGCTGTCTCCACTAGTGAGTGTGAGCGGGCATTCAGCTGCATGAACGATATCCTTACTGCAAAAAGGAATGCTCTCTCTGTCAGCCGACTGTCCAGCCTGGTTTTCATTAAATGTAATGGACCATCACTAGGACAGTTCAATCCGGAACAGTATGTGAGGTCCTGGCTGGCAAAGGGAAGGAGAAGTGCTGATGAAAGAGCCTGTCCAGCTCCAGCCCCTGATACTGATGTCCCCAAGGCCTTCTGGAGCCTTTTCTAACAATGTGAAGTATATTGCAAAGCAGCTCACCCAGTGAGAAGACTTTTGGCATAATGTGCCGATTTGTACAGATCCTGGAGATAGAAGGACTTCAGACCAACCAGGGAGTTATCTGATCAGCTTGGTGTTCAATGTAACTCTTTACCATGGCTCAGACTTTGTTACTTGCAGTTACAGTTTCTCATTTTAGATTGTGCAAATTTTGCATTTGTTTTTACATGTTCTTTGTTCATGCTCTTTATCATTTTTCTGAGTTGGAAAGTTAGATTGCATCATAGTTTACTTTATACATATTTGTATTCTTCAGTGGTGAAGTATATTGCAAAGCAGCTCAGCCATGTGAGAAGATTTTTGGCACTTTTTCGTTTTTCGTTTTCTGAGTTGGAAAGTTAGATTGCATTCAAAATGTACAGAAATACTTAATTTTGTTAAAGCTTTTTATAAAAAATGCTTCTGACCAGAGCTTTGTTTCCTTGTCATTAATGTTGAACACCACCAGAGGGGCTCTCACCTGAAAGGTCTCTGCTTCATGTGTCTTCAGCAGAAGATCTAGACTTTGATTGCTATATTTTCAGTTAATATTGACCTTACTGAGCTTTAGCCATATCCGCTGCCTATCATAAAAAATGTTAAGTACAGTGAACCTTTCTAAAATATACAGTAGTAAAGAGACAAACCCACCAGCATTATAGTAGCCAAATTCTTGTTTGTGGGCTGTATATATAAAATTGACTTGAAAAAGTTGCTGATTTTAGAGTACTGGCACCTTTTTCATTCCAATTCAAGCACTGCTTATTATACATCCATGGGTATTATGAGCGTTGTGGTTCAACCGATCTGAATCGCTTTCTGAAGCAGTCACGTGGTATCGACAGGCAGCGAGGCTTCGTTTGTCATCGATGACGTCACTGGCCCAAAACGATACAAGCCTCGATACATGCTTCACAAAAAGCTTCGGAGATTACTCGACACACGCTCCGAAGCCTCGGCGCAATACGTAACATCACTAGTGTCAGGTGAGTTATACATTTCTAGTTTTCTGATATCACGTTATTGTTTGCAATGCCTGAGTTTGCTAGCCGGCAACATAGCTATAGGGGTAGTTTAAGCAAACCGCTAACAAACCGTAGCATACATGTAGCTACATGAACCCTTCTGAGGTATTGATTACTTGCTGTAAGCATTAGAGGTGGCAGAATGACAAAACATGTTTCTCTCTTTATCACAATTTTGGGTTGACCAGAACCTGGACCAACTTCTGTTTCCTGTTCTACAATGGGCATAGAGCTTGCGCTCGCAACCGGACAGATGAGGCTAGGATACCGGATAAAGTTAGCAACACACGTTAACCATGAACAGCCTATTAATCCGTTCTCTTAATGTTATTTCTTCCAACGTTGTGGAATTAGAGAAAAGGGGCTTCTTAACGTGCATTTATCCGGGGTGGAGGGAGTTACATATTAGTTAAATATAACATTGGGGCGTGTGATTGTAGTGGGTGGAGGTGGTGAAATGAGGATATCCATTTTGGAGTAGTATAATATAGTTAACGAATGTTACACAATAATAAGGAAGAGAGCTATTTGTGTGATACATTGCTATTGATATGGATTTAGAGTGCATATTTGAGACTTCCAAACAGTAAACAAAAACGTAACTTATGGGTGAGTGTTTTTAGCAGAGCCATATAATGTCCTTGTGATTCTGTTGATTATTACCTGTCTGTCTGTATTATGTTGCAGCTCAGCTGATTTTGGATTGATGGCAAAGGGAGAGGGACTTAAGTGAGAGTGAAAACACAAGGTAAGTTTAGAATAGGTCAGCAATTTCCCATCCTATAGGTTGCTAGATGTATCTAACCCTTCTCCTGTCTCCCTCTTTCAGCACAAGAACCCCACAGGGATTCAATGGAGCCTGAAGACCTGCAATGAGACCCTCACCCTGCACCTGAGTCTCAACTCCCAGAGTTTTGCAAGCCTCTCCCTGTTCTTTATTTTTGATTAAACAGACATTAAGCTTCCCAATGGTGGTTTTGTGAAAAATATGATTACCTCACATATGTTGTTGCTGTTGTTGTCTTTTGTGATAGTTAAATTGCTCCTGCTGATTTGAGCCAGCCATTCTTTCCTCCTCTCTGTGTCAGTGGGGAAACGTTACATGTGTACTCCTTTCTCTGAGCGCTTGGAGCATCCCCAGGCAGCACAGCAAACCATGGGGGAGACGATATGCCAGGACAACACGGAGGAAAAGGCACAGACAAACGGCATGATATGCTATTCAATGTTTATTGAATTCCATTTATTTACATGGATGTTCCTAAAACAACACATGTAACATCATCATCATGCTGCTGCTGCTGCTAGTCCTTTGACTCATTGTGCTGTCAGTTGACAATCATTGATATAGGCCCCTGAGGGTCTCCTGTCCTTTCTGAAGTCATAAAGATTACATTAGTACTTTAGATTACTTGTGTCCTCAATTACCAGGGGATTACTGAAACCACCATGAATTAAAGAAATGGTAGAAATGTATCTAATCAGAATGTTGAAACCTTCCTTCCCTCCCTCTAAATATATCAATAAACATTAGGATGTGATGCTCCTGACTACCATACAAGTTTAAGAAGATAATATTTGTTTTAAAGAATTCAAAGCAATAAACAACAGCAACAGGCTCTAACCAAGGCAACGTTAGCCTAACATGTATATGTTAACAGGTAAGATAGCTGTTCACACTATGTATATTTTCTACTTTCTACGTTGTAATGCTATGTTATTTCTATTTAAGATGTTTACATTTTCGATTGTTTAATTATAGCCTTTTAACTGTCTAATGTACAATGCCTCCTTGTCTTTTGCTGCTGCAGCGTAAACATTTCCCAAATTGGTATCAATAAAGTAGCCTACTTCTTATTTTATCTTAATCCTCAAATATTAGCACATTTTACTTAAAAAAAACAAACACATTGATATAACTACATACACATATCGATATGTTGTATACATATTGCAAATCAAAACCTTTATTGACCACTAATTACCAAAAATTGCATTTCTATCCTGTTATTAATGCATTCAAATCGTGATTCAAATGGCCCGCCACGAACTTCCGGGAACTTTCTGACTCTCTCTGAACCACGTGACGATCAAGCATTTTGGACTTCCGCAGTCGCAACTCATGGCGCTGGACCAGCCAATCAGAATTGACCTTCTCGAGGTTTTGTGGCACATTTGTAACGCTGTGACAACTTGAGCGAGCGCAGGCAAAGCTGAGCGCGCACAGGCTGGAGAGGTCGAGCGAGCGGGGGAGAGAGCGGGGGAGAGAGCGCGTGCAGCGGTCTGCTTGCGCACAGAGCAGGAGTTTTATGAGAGAAAATATATTTCTCTGTGCTCAAAAATGTTCAAGTGCGCGCTCAATCGCATTTTCTATGCTCAACATGTTTCATTGCGTGCTCAGGATAGAGGCACAAATATAACACCATACAGGTCGTGGCTCGCTGAGATTAATCCACAAAGCTTTGTCATGTACGGGTTTATCAAGCTAACAACTAACATGCCATTAAGCCATAAAGTCAGTCATAACTTTTTGACTTCCTCTGAACTGTGAATTATTTGAGATATAAACAAAGGTCCCAGAGTTGGCCAGCGCCTAACCTAATTTGTAAATCAGTTTGTACTTCAACAAAGTGTTGTTGTATAAAAGTGGATGTTAAAACACAGCATATCGACTACTTTACCTCAAAGGTATGTCAAGGTGGTTTGCTATTCAATGGCACATATTTCCATGTAAACATTTCCCAAATAATCAGCTTTTAGCGGCGATTCCATTGAAACACACGGTATCGACCTGAAAAATCACAAAGTAACCATTGCCCTAAAGCAAGTCATTTACAGAGGGAAGAACGTAATGCTGTATTGAAGTAGATCTAACGTTATTGAGACCATAATATCTTTAGGAAAATATCAAATTGAGACCAGTGGAGTCGCTCCATTCTGATCATTCGAAATAATGCAGGTTTAAGATGTTTCAAATAACAAACTTGAGAGATATATTTCTCTCTTGTGAGATGGGAACGCCACGGCGTTCCGGAGGAGCTGAAAATTGTCACTGGGCACTGGCAGATGGGCTTCTTGAACACCTTGCTTAGCCTGCTGCCACTGTGACCCGGCCCCAGATAAGCAGAAGAAAATATGTAGGATAGATGGATATTTTATTACTAATCTGGCGATACACTTTGACTACTTAGGAGAAGATTCTTTGAAATATCTAGTTATGACAGGTTAATATATTTTAAAATGGGCATCAGTGTCATTCACTTCTAGCTCTTTCTAATTTCCTGTGAGGTAGACAGCTTGCAGACATCGGACACCAACAAAACTGTTTTAAAATAATGAATATTTAAATAACGACCCCATCAGATAGGCATAGTAGTTTAATCATTTGTTGCGGTAAAATCATAAATATGTTAATATTGTTAAAACCTGTTAGGCCCCAAGCCTGTTTTTCAGGTCTCAGGCTCGAAAATGACATTTCCACAACAAATGACCATATCTTCCCTTCTAAAAGGGGTAAATTAATAATATTTTTTCTCAAAGTAATGATAAACCTGTGAGCTGGATGTAGAAAAGTCAGAATCAATATAGAAGTATTTTATTTTAAAGAAAATTCAGATTGAACATAGTAAGAAATGTAAATTATAGTGTCCGTCCAAAAATTATTTTTTACTTATATATAAGTAAAAACCCATCCTCCTATATATATATAACTATGATGATCATATGAAGGTGTGCCGTGGAAATAATCTTTTGAATAATTTGTGACCAAACCGTTTGAGACCCACTGAGATAACTTAGACTAAAGTTAACTATCTAAACACTCAGAGAGTCCTTTAGCTCACCTGAGCCTCTCAGTCTGAGAGGAGAGCCCTCCTCCTGTCTGTCTGTCTGTCTGTCTGTCTGTCTGTCTGTCTGTCAGCCAATAGAATCGAAGGGGAATTGCCACATACACACCAACGTTACCATTGAGAGATGAGAGCTATGCGCACACACTTTGCCCAAAGTGAAACCTATTTTACGCTCTGAAATCTGAAAACTTAAAAGTAGTTTTATTGCTGATGGATTATCAGATATCATTTCAAAGTGACACAGACACATTGGATTAACCTATGGATTAACCTTCAGCAGCGTTTTCTTCGTTGTAATGCCATTGAAGACAACTTTTGATCAGAATAACAGCTAAGGTAAGAAATGTGCCGTTTTTGCTACCTAATGCCACGTGTTGTGATGTCTGTTTTTGTTTCTCATGTCGTTTTGATCATGGAGTGATGATACTGATACCTATCGAATCTGTGTAATCTCTCAATGCTAATTGATGGGTTGGATGTGCAGTTACGATAAGTAATAAGGGTGTTATACCGTGAGTTATGTGATAAAGGCGTTAGCATTTTTTCGCTCTGGGCTAATTCAGTGGCTCAGCATTAGTCTTGTGGTTTTTTTTGCAAAAAATTGTTCATATCATCAGTTAGCTGAGTTTCTTCCCATTACATGGATATGAAACATTCATAGTTTATTAAATCGTAAGAAGCCCTCTCAGACACTGTTGCTTGCAGATGTTGTGGTTTCTGTGAGGAATTGCGGTATCTCCTTCTCCTTTTTTCTGTTTGTCTGTCTTCCTGGCTGGGCGTGGTTGACTTACTTTCCGTTTTCCGCCAACTCACCTCCGCTCCTGTTTCTCATCATCACTGATTACCACTACTCACCTGCTGCTGCTTAAAACTCCGGTTCGATCATCAGACTTCGCCAGTTCTTCGTATACTCACAGTGGTAAACTCCAGTTCCGGCTGACTAGATTTTCTAGTACTTTTGTATACTCTTCCTGTTGGATTTTTTCGTATGCTAATCCTGTTCTGTTTTTTGCCTGTTCCAGAAACTCCACATTCCATTCCGTCCTGCCTGCCACGTCCAGCCCAACCTCCGTCTCAGCCCTGCTCCACGTTCTCCCCACTCTGTTCAGAGTTTGCTTTGTCCCCTGCCTGGGTTTTGTGGACTTATTAAATCCAGTCTTTTTAACACTTTACCTAAGTCTCCGTCCCAGTGTTCTTGCATAGCGGGTTCAAGTTTTTGTGTCTCTTTACGAGGAGCTTAACAGAAGAACTGGCCAAAAATGAACCCCGCAGGATCCGGAGCGGATTCTACCCCAATCCTTCATGCTGTTAGAGTTTATTGAAGGATAAAAGTGTTTTCATAAATGTGTTTTCATAACTGTGTTTTCATAATGTGTTCTCATAAAATGTGTTAATGGAGGAACAGAGAATAGTCTGTTCCGTGGACCATACATACACACACACACACACACCCACATGACTGAGAGTCACAAGATTCACACTAACAAATAAGGCGTTGGTCAACACCACATGATTGTCATGTTACTGTATTGTTGAAATAAAAATAATGCAATGGGAGAAGGCGAGCGGAGTTGGTTAAGGAGTTGACATGACATGTCACTCGCTGATTCTCCTTGCAGCAAGTAAACTTGAAACTCGAGTATCTGTTATCTCTGTTCACTGGATTTTGGTTATTGAACCGAGCTGGGGTTTACCCTTACAAAGTAATATAGAAATACCCCAAATTAATTGGTCCTTCGAGCCGGAATCCAATACATCGTGACGGGAAGGAGGAGGGAAAAGACACGCCGCAAGTCTGTCGACAGCCGGGATCATCAGCCGACCCAGAGAAAGACCCGGGACGCAGAATTCGTGGCCGGGCCGGTGCTTATATGTCCAACCTCCCTCATCCTAGGCACGATTGACGGAATCCAACCGGACCAGTGACCACAGATAACGGGTAAGATAAAACGTTGATATACACGGTTACTCCGCCATTAAGGAGGTTGATAAAACGTTGATATACACGGTTACTCCGCCATTAAGGAGGTTGATAAAACGTTGATATACACGGTTACTCCGCCATTAAGGAGGTTGATAAAAAGTTGATATACACGATTACTCCGCCATTAAGGAGGTTGATAAAACATTGATATACACGGTTACTCCGCAATTAAGGAGGTTGATAAAACGTTGATAGAGAAAGGCTACTCCGCCATTAAGGAGGTTGATAAAACGTTGATAGAGAAAGGCTACTCCGCCTAGGAGTAGGATCGACGTGCCTTTGGGTACACTTCAATCAATCAATCAATCAATGTTTATTTATATAGCCCAATATCACAAATGTTACATTTGTCTCAGTGGACTTTACAGTTTGTACAAAATATCAGTATGACAATACGACACCCTCTGTCCTTAGACCCTCACATCGTACAAGGAAAAACTTATGAGTGATTGAGTGAAAGCAGTGTGTAAAAGTGTCACCAGTGGAATCAGCGCACAGAGTGGAAACCTAACGGTGATAACACAAACTCTGTGGTTCAACTCTGTTGAAGTACACTAGTGGTGAATTAGGAATTAGGTTCTGACCGGCACGTTGTCCAGTAGGAACACCAAGCTAGAATCATGGGGTCCAATGGGAGTAAGCCTGCCGCTACAGGGGACATGAGATATATGGAAATATATAGTCATGGCAGCACCAGTTATTGTAGCAAATGGTATAAACTGTACGGCTTCCGAGGAAAGTTGGAGAAAACAGCAGTAAGAGAATTAAGCGACAAATTGAGAGCAGCAACAGCTGGAACAACACAAGGCAAGAAAAGAAAGAAGTTAGAAGCTCAACTGCGGGTTGCAGCTTTATGGGCTGAACAAGCCCATAAAAGGACAGGTGGAGCAGAAGAAGGTATGATAGCAGCGGCTGTTTCAGTGAAAGCAGACGAGGAGACAGGGCGTTCAGGGTCAGTTGACGCTGTACGCCGCGAGAAAGAGAGAGCGATAGTGGAAGAACACAAAGCGCAGGAACAAAGAATAAAAAGGAAGCAAGAGAAAGAGGTATTCCAGATCAAAGAAAAAAGACATAAGAAAGCGTCAGCATCAGCTTTCTTCATAGGAGAAGAAGGGGAAGAAAATCAGATTTTCTTTGTGGGACCAGGACAGGGGAGAGGCGGGTTTAACAGAGGACGAGGGAATGATAGAGGAACAGGCAGAGGCAGAGGAGGAGGCAGAAACGCAGAAGGCAAATTCCTCTGCTACAGGTGCGGAAAGGAGGGGCACATGGCGAGGGACTGTGAGGAACAGAGACCACAGAACAAAGAAGGGGGACAAAAGGGACAGTACAAAGACGAAAGACATGCCCCCCCCGCCCTTCACATAACCTACATAGTTATGACAACTGACTAGACGTAGAAAAGGAAGAAGAGGACGTCCACACACATCACATTGACCTTTCTGAAGTATTACTGAATCTGTCAGACAACAGTATTAAACCTACCAGGACAATCGAAATCAATGGGGAAAAATTAGAATTCTTATGTGACAGCGGTGCAGACTCATCAGTAGTGAAAAAGAGGTCCAAAGAATGTGGCCACCAACTGGCACTATGTTTGTAAAATCAGCAAATGCACACATAAATCAGAGGTCGATTTCAAAGCTACTTTTTATGGAAGATAGAAGGTCAGGCCTCCAGGCATCCCTCAAATTTGTGTTCATCTCAAACTGCCCTGTAAATTTGCTAGGGAGAGACGGCATGGAAATGTTAAAAATCAGTGTAGTACCAGTCAAAGGGGGAATGCGAGCAGTAGGGCCCGGAGAAAAGGTGGAAGACCAGGTCTTCCTTCAAAAATCCATAAACACCCCCAACTACTACTGGTCACTAGACATGCCACAACCTGACGTGACAAACACAGGTGAACACCTGTTAACACTATTCACCCCACAACATGGCCAAGAAGTAATGAAACCTGACGCATTGCACGTTACACTAAAGTACAAGAACACCCCTGGCCCAGACAAAGACTATGATGTGCTCGTGCATCGACTGACACCACAGAGGGTAGTGTTCCACTCGATGTATGCAAACCAACACGGGGATGTTGTAATTGACGCTAGGGTCCCATCAACCACTGCCTTGATAATGGAACCAGGTTACACGCCACACATATCAGTAGCTAGGGGCCCAGAGACTTCATGGAGAGACTTAGGTTTATTAGTGGCTAGAGGTAACAGGATAACAAAATGGACAGATGACAAGAACGGTTGGCAAACTGGAGGCGGGTTAAAGCGCAAAACTCTAGGGTTTACCCTAGTGATGACACCACGCTCCCACCTAGACGACCCTGAACAACAATGATGTATGCTAAGTGAAGAGGCCTTAGAGGTCCTGAAAACGGTGCCGCCATGCGTATGGTCACAAGGAAAATGTGATGTAGGTCGCATGGTGAACGCAAAACCTGTACACGTTAGACCAAAAACTAACCACAGACCCTGAGGGAACATTCAGAATAAACAACAAGATAGTACTCCCTGTTAGTCTCTACAAAACAGCAGCTCATTTGAATCATGGGCCGTGCCATGTCTCAACAGGAGGGATGGTGACAATAATAAATGAACACTTCCATACATACAACCAGTGGCGGCGGGTCATTAGGGGCAGGTGGGGCACAGCCCCACCTAGTGTCAGAAGAAAGTATTACAAATAATGATTACAAAAAAATACTAAAAAAAACATATAAAATATATTTTAAGGTCATGTTTAATAATCTGATTCGTCTGTACATTTCTGTTTTAGTCTGTGTTCTTCTAATTAGTGTCTAGAGTGCCGTTTTGAGCTGTTTAGAGCCATGTGGGACAAAACCCGATCCTGCCCCTCCCTCTCACAGTCTAAGTGAACGGTGATTGTAAAAACTACACTGCGCATGCTCAGAGTATTTTTCTATTTAATGTGTGTGGCAAAAAAATAATGACCGTAGGGGCATAGTGCTCCCATCCCCACCATACGTCATCTCACATAATTCAGAATTGATTGGCTGTAAGTACTCACGTGTGCAGTGCTGCGAAACGTCACGTGTAGTTTGAAGAGGAGACGAGAGAGCAGCATATAGCTAACATCACCAGCGATTAAAAGAAGTAAAAAACTGAAAGAAAATGAATGAAGTTGACCATTTACTGGAGCACACATTTGAGACACTTAGTCTCGGAGAGAAACTGGAGGGAAAGCGCCTCGGTGCCCACCATCCACCGGATTTCCAAATGGTCCAGACTGCGGGCAAAGTTAAACGTGGGTTTAACGCTGAGTGGTTTGCTAAAAAGAAATGGCTAACGGCGAGCATCCAGAAGAATTCCCTCTTTTGCTTTCCTTGCCTGCTTTTTGGTGAAGATCAAGGTACTTGGTCGAGGACAGGTTACAAGGACTTAAAGCATCTTTCGGAGAGGACAATGAAGCATGAGAGCAGCAACAGTCATTTGGAAAATGCCGTAAAATTGGGATTACTTGGAAGGGTGAATGTTGCAGCTCAGATTGACAGCGCCTACAGACGCGGCATTGATTCTCATAATAGGAAGGCGGAAGAAAACAGGTACGTGCTTGGTCGGATCATCACCTGTATTAAACTGTGTGGGAAATGTGAGACAGCACTGCGGGGCCACAACGAGTCGGCGGACTCTCTGAATCCAGGGATATTCAGGTCAATTTTCGAGACAATGTGTGAGGGCGATTCCAGGCTTCAAAGGCACTACGAAGCTCAGCTTGTTTTCAAAGGGACATCAAGCACCATACAGAATGAACTCTTGGACTGCATGTATGATGTGTACAGGGAGGAAATAGCCAAGCAAGTGGACAACACATCATTTGTTGCCGTTCAGGCCGACGAGACAACCGATGTCTCCTGTAAATCGCAAATGGTGATTGTGCTGCGATACATTATGCCTGACCTCACAGTTACAGAGCGTTTTTTGGAGTTTGTGGAAGTAAAGGACAAAACTGGTGTAGGTCTCTCTAACAGCATTAAGGCTGTTCTGGAACCCCTGAAGCTGAAAGAAAAGCTAATCGCTCAGACCTATGACGGGGCGGCCGTCATGAGCGGTAACGTGCGCGGGGTACAGACGGTGATGAAGGAGACGTACCCAAACGCTCAGTTTGTTCACTGCTACGCCCACCAACTGAACCTGACCCTGCAGCAACTGTGTTCAGCAAGGATGAGCATCCTGAAGGTGTTTTTTGCAGATCTAACTGCTTTTTCCACTTTTTTCTCCGGTGCTCCAAAACGTGTTGCAGCTCTTGCAGAGGCAACACAGAGACGCATCCCACGGCCACCGGCTGTGAGATGGAACTTTAAAAGCAGAACTGTGAACGCGGTTTGGGAGACCCGAGATGCACTACTTCAGTGTATGAAGCATATACGCGCACAACCAGGATGGGATGCGGTCACCATAAGTGAGGCATACGGCCTGTCAAAGAAACTGCGGGACCGAGCATTTATGCAGCTCCTGGAGTTTTTTTCGTTGCTTATGCCAGAAGTGGATGTTCTATACAACACTCTGCAAAAACGAAGCATCGATGCACCTGGGATCAACAGCGCGCTCTGCCGTTTCAAGGAAAATGTTCAGAAAATGAGGCAGAAAACTGATGCATTGGCCGCCACTGCTCATGATGGAACAGACGAGCCAGGCCGACGAGTCAGCAGCACAGCGCCGGTGATGAAGGAGGCTTGTGACACAGTCATCTCACAGGTGGAACAGAGGTTCTCACAGAGTGACCATTTGATCGCTGCAAAGCTTGTTGACAGCTCATTCTTCCCACAGCATGTCCTGTCATTTCCTTCACCTGAGCTTTACTGCGCCGTGAAACTGTGGCCTGCGTTTGGGAAACAAGGAGAAGTTGAAGTCTGAGCTGACCACGCTCTACCGCCACAGTGAGCTTCACACTGGAAACACTGCCCTGTCTCTGTTGAAATCCATTCACGAGAACAACTTGGAGGAAACGTTTGCTGAGACTGTTATTTTGGTCAAAATAATAGTGACAACTCCGATGACGACATCCGAGTCAGAGAGGAACTTTTCCACCCTCAAAAGGATAAAGACTTTCACTCGCAACACCATGGGACAGCCGCGACTTAACGCATTGGCCATGCTTTCAATTGAAAGCCAGTTGATCCAGCAACTACAGGACTTCATCCCCAAAGTGATAGACACATTCTGTCAGAGGAAGGACCGCCGTGCCGCTTTTCTTTTCAAGTGAGCCTTCAGCGTTGGTAAGTTCATTTATGTCATATATTTTGTTGATCTTCTGTGTTTTGCCTCTGCTGGATCGATTGATATTGTGACCTCGATGATGAGTGTCTGTGTTTTCCTTATATTTACAGTCTATGGTGTTTTAATGCTAAAAGCATTACGGTTGTTGTTATTGTTAAGAATTACTTTGTGATGGTGACCTTTACTCCATGTATGAAGGTGCATTACTATGACATCCCCACGCTGTGTACGTAAATGTATGCGCTCACAGTGTTGCTCCTGTGGTCTTCAGTATGTAATTTGACACTCCCCCTCTCCTCCCCCCCTCTCTCTGTCCCCCCTCTCTCTCTCTCTGTCCCCCCCCCCCCCCCCCCCCTCTCTCTCTCTCTCTCTCTCTCCCCCGACCTCTTTCTGCCCCCCCAGTTTTGTACACCTAGAAACGCCACTGCATACAACTACATTACATTTTCTAAAAACTTTTGTAGAGCCTGTGTAGTATGTTGCAGACACAATGCTCAAGGCAATGAGCGACCACAGAGAGGAAAGTTCCCTCCACCAACATACCCGTTTCAACACATGCATATGGACTTCATCGAACTAACACCATGCCAAGGGTACAAATACTGTTTGGTAATGATATGTCCGTTTTCAAAGTGGGTTGAAATATTCCCAGCAAAACATGCAGACGCTATTACCGTAGCAAAAGCCATATGCAAGACAATAATACCAAACAGAGGTATTCCAGAGAAACTGTACAGTGATAATGGGTCCCATTTTGTAAATCAGGTTATTACCAAACTGTCCGAACATATGGGGATAACATTAAAAAACCATTGTGCATATCATCCACAGAGTGCAGGCTTAGTGGAAAGAACAAATGGAACAGTAAAGTTAAGACTAAGGAAAACAATGGAGGAAACAGGAAGACCATGGGTGGAATGTGTGTCTCTAGTAGAAACATGCATGAGAATCACGCCCACGGTAAAAGGGTTGTCTCCCTTTGAGATCATAATAGGAAGGCAATTCAGACTACCAATCACAGACGAGGTGAGGGAGGAGGATGATGCTGAGGCAGAGACTACATTAGCTGAATGGATGAGCAGACTCTTCAGAAGCAATGAGATAGCTCGAACAAATAACTTGCCAGACATTTCTACTCCCTTACAGGATACTCGAGTGCAGACTGGTGACCAGGTCCTCGTGAAGGTGATTAAGAGGAAGCATTGGCACTGTCCACGGTGGGACGGTCCCTACACGGTACTGCTGACAACACCGACTGCACTAAAAATCGCTGAAAGAACTACGTGGATACATCAGAGCCACTGCAAAAAGATAATACCTCTCCAACTTAACGACGGATAAGTGGTGGAAGTCCGGCTACAAAGGGCGGTGTTTCATTAGGAAATACTGGTCTCAACCCCGGTGAAGAAAACAACAGAACCACTATCACAAATAGACTATGTTGGGAAAGGTGTTGTTTGTAGTGACCCTGCTGGGTCTGACGCTAATGACTATAAGACAATTGAGTGAGGAATCCTCAACAAAAGAAGAAGGCAGAAAAAATGGTCACTACTCAACGATGTTGCAACAGACAGATAACGGTGACTATACTGACACAGACCCCTCTCAGAAGGACGAATATACTCACCTAACCTACAATGTGTAAGACTTAAAGCTAGGTTACTGTCTGTCATATGACGAATGGTTCGAAAATGTCAAAAACAAGTGAATTAATTCTGAAAGTAATAAATACACTGTAACCAGCTAGTAATTATGAAAAACAGGAGGGAATGTTAGAGTTTATTGAAGGATAAAAGTGTTTTCATAAATGTGTTTTCATAACTGTGTTTTCATAATGTGTTCTCATAAAATGTGTTAATGGAGGAACAGAGAATAGTCTGTTCCGTGGACCATACATACACACACACACCCACATGACTGAGAGTCACAAGATTCACACTAACAAATAAGGCGTTGGTCAACACCACATGATTGTCATGTTACTGTATTGTTGAAATAAAAATAATGCAATGGGAGAAGGCGAGCGGAGTTGGTTAAGGAGTTGACATGACATGTCACTCGCTGATTCTCCTTGCAGCAAGTAAACTTGAAACATGAGTACTGTTATCTTTGTTCACTGGGTTCTGGTTATTGAACCGAGCTGGGGTTTACCCTTACAAAGTAATATAGATACCCCACACATGCCCTGTCAAGTCAGGGCTCCCTCCTGGGTGAACACGAAAAGCTCATCCGAGCGTTGGTTGATAGTAACCGGTCCATGGCTCTTCATGTCTCCGAGTTGGCGTGCCAGATCTCCGCTCTCACTACCTCGACGGTAGCATCTCAGGCCACTCCCAGTCCAGCTCCTTTGCCCTCTCATCGCCAGGTTTTACAGACGGTCGTCTGCGGGAGCGCCGAGCTGAGCGGACACGGAGGGATTCACCAGCCTCACTCAGTAAGCCCAGTTTTTCCTCCTACTCTGCTCACTCGGTGTCTAGACCTTCCTCTTTCCCCCCGTCGTCCAGTGTGCGCACCTCTTCTCAGGAGGAGCCCATGCAACTGGGTCGTGCTAGACTTTCTCCGGAGGAGCGTCAGCGCCGGATAGGTGCAGGCCAATGCCTGTATTGTGGAAAGACTGGTCATATCATTCCCAACTGCCCAGTACGTCCAAACTGGGAGGCTCGTCAGTGAGACTGGGGTTCCTGACGAGTCCACAGCAATCATCTCTAACCCCATCCTTGACTCGTTTTCTAATTCCCGCCAAGCTCTGTGTTAGTTCTATGACATTGCCTCTCCAGGCTCTTATTGATTCTGGTGCTGAGGATAGCTTTTTGGACCAGGAGCTAGCTGAACAGCTGGGACTCTGCATGGAGCCGCTAGAGGAACCGTTAACTGCGTATGCTCTAAATGGACAAATCATTTCCTCAGTCACAGCACAGTCACCTCTTGTGACTTTAATCACCTCCGGAAACCACCGTGAACTTATCCAGTTAAAGGTAATATCCTCTCTTTCCACACCTCTGGTTTTGGGTTACCCGTGGCTACGTACTCACAACCCACACATTGATTGGGCTAAGGCAGTGGTTCTCAAACTTTTTCTGTTAGGCCCCCCCTTTGGAGAAAAAAAAAAGTCGGGCCCCCCCAACACAATTCAGGCTCAGTGGCGGCGCCAGAGATTTGTTTTGGAGGTGCTGTGGGGTAGCTTGACGTTTCATAGAGGGTGCTCAAACATTTAGGGTTTCCCATTAATGGACCGGGCGCTACAGTATTTTCAGGAATTTTCTACTGCAACAATCCACACGCATATACACAGTGTGACAGTTACAATTAAGGCTCGATAATCAGCTCACGGCATATAGGTGTAAGCAGGGGTAAAGTTCTATTTTTATAGGTGGTGTGTGGACCCCCGGGAAGATTTATTTTTAAATATTGCAGTTGAAAGCATCAATCTGGTGCACTTTGAGAGCAAAATGAAGAGATCTATGGATACCTCTCTCAACACCCATATGAAACAGAACTGTAAGCAGATTTACTTTTTCTTTATGGATATTTTACAAATCACCCTTTTAAACTTTATTCTTGTTTTACTGCCATATAGTATTTCATACCTGTTTTTCATGTATTCTCTTATTTTTTTATAACTATAATGATCATATAAACGTGTGCCTCGGAAATAATTGTTTACATTAATCGTGACCAAAACGTTTGAGACCCACTGAGATAACTTAGACTAAAGTTAACTATCTAAACACTGAGAGAGTCCTTTAGTTCACTGAGTCTCTCAGTCTGACAGGAGAGCTCTCCTCCACTTTGTTGTTGAAAAAACTCCTTATATCCGTTAGCGTAGCTCGCTAGCACCAGAAGCTAACAACAACGATCTCCGGTACCGGTGCGCTCTCTCTCGCGCACACAAAATGGCTCGTTTCACACACACACAGAGCCAAGCTTTAATGAAACACAGAGACCCAGACGTAATAGTACTGCATCATATTATTTTCGAATAAATCATTTTTCAATTTATGATTTATTTTTTTTTATTTTTTTTTTAAAATCTTTTTTTTAAAAATTGTTTAATAACCATTTTTCCTCCTGGTCTCTCGCGCCCCCCCTGGCATGCCTCTGCGCCCCCCAGGGGGGGCGCGCCCCCCACTTTGAGAACCACTGGGCTAAGGGAAGGATTATTGAATGGGATCAGCACTGTCTCGCTAACTGCCTGTGTTCTGCCATACCTTCAACTGTTTCCCCAAATCCTGTTGTCTGCTCTGATGCATCTGTAGATTTGACTGGTGTTCCTGCTACTTACCACGACCTGCGTTGGGTCTTCAGCAAAGAGAGGGCTCTCTCTCTTCCTCCCCACCGACCCTACGACTGCCCAATTGATCTGCTCCCTGGAGCTCCTCTACCCTCCAGCCGCCTCTACAATCTGTCCCGTCCTGAGAGGGAGGCTATGGAGCTTTATATCACGGACTCTGTGGCTGCTGGTATTATTCGTCCCTCCTCTTGTCCTGTGGGTGCCGGGTTCTTCTTTGTAGGCAAGAAGGATAAGTCGCTACGACCTTGCATAGACTTTCGGGGGTTAAACAATATCACGGTCAAGAACAAGTACCCATTACCCCTTCTCACCTCAGCTTTTGAACCTCTCCAAGAGGCAACCCTGTTCACCAAGCTTGACCTTCGAAACGCCTATCATCTGATCCGCATCCGCCAGGGGGATGAATGGAAGACAGCGTTTAACACTCCATTGGGCCATTTTGAATATCTGGTCATGCCTTTTGGTCTCACTAACGCCCCAGCAGTTTTCCAGGCTATGGTCAATGATGTCTTACATGACTTACTTAATCGTTTTGGCTTTGTTTACCTAGACGACATCCTGATTTTCTCCAGGAATCAGGAGGAACACGAGAACCATGTCCGCAGGGTCCTACAGAGACTGCTGGAGAACAAGCTCTATGTTAAGGCGGAGAAGTGTGAGTTCCACCAGAACCGGATCAGCTTCCTGGGCTATATCATCAGCCAGGGCAGGGTGGAGGCAGACCCTGGAAAGATCAAGGCCGTAGTGGAGTGGCCAATCCCAACTACAAGGAGGGAGCTCCAGAGGTTTCTGGGATTTGCCAACTTTTACCGTTGCTTCATCCGGAACTTCAGTAAGGTAGCTGCACCTCTCTCCAGACTCACCTCCGTCAACATCACGTTCTGTTGGACTCCAGAGGCTAACAGAGCTTTCATCAAACTCAAGTCCTTGTTCACCTCAGCTCCCATCCTTATTCAGCCAGACACAGAGAAGCAGTTTGTTGTGGAGGTGGACGCGTCTGACACTGGAGTAGGAGCAGTTTTGTCTCAGACGGCTGGTCCTGATAACATCCTCCATCTCTGTGCTTTTTTTTCACGTCGCCTCTCTCCTGTGGAGCGCAATTATGATGTTGGTAACTTCTGGCTGTTAAGTTGGCACTAGAGGAGTGGAGACACTGGCTCGAAGGCAGCAAGCAGCCTTTCCTGGTCTGGACGGACCACAAGAATCTCTCCTACATCCAGTCGGCGAAGCGACTGAACTCCCGACAGGCCAGGTGGGCTCTGTTCTTCTGTCGCTTCGACTTTTGCCTCACCTTCCGCCCTGGCTCCAGGAATGTAAAGCCTGATGCTCTGTCCAGGCTATACTCTCCTGACTCTCCCGAACCTCCAGATGCTTCAATCCTTCCCAAGAGTTGTGTAGTAGGCGCCCTCTCTTGGGAGATTAATGACACCATCCTGGAGGCATTGAGAGAGCAACCAGACCAAGGCAATGGTCCTCCAAACCGTCGGTTTGTTCCTGATGCTGCCCGCTCCAAGGTTCTACAGTGGGTCCACAATTCCCGGTTCTCAATCCATCCCGGAGTAAACCGCACTCTTTCTTTCCTGAAGAGACATTTCTGGTGGCCAACGATCAACAGGGACACTCTGGAGTACGTTTCTGCCTGTCCCACGTGTGCTAGGAGTAAGTCCTCCCACCAGTCTCCTGCAGGGTTGCTCCAGCCCCTACCTATCCCTAGTCGTCCCTGGTAACACATCGCACTGGATTTTGTTACCGGCCTGCCCCCCTCCCAGGGCAACACCACAATCCTCACTGTAGTTGTTACGGTGTGCAGGAATCAGGACCCAAATGCAGATATAACGAAAATAACTCCTTTATTTCAAGGCTACAAATATTCAATAAACAGAGACAGAACGGAACACTCACCGATGAACTGGTCATTACACAAGACAACCCGACAAAGAGAGACAGAAAACCCAGAACTTAAATACACCCAGGACTAATCAAACAAACACGAGACAGGTGAGGAGGGAGGAGAAAACACAGAGGCACCAGGTGAACACAATCGGGTAATCAGGGAGGGAAACAGACAAAAAGCAACAGGCAGGAAACGGGGGTGAACACTTTACAAAATAACACAGGAAACCAAAGATAGAAAAAGACAAGACAAAACAACAACACAGACAGATCCTAACAGTACCCCCCCCTCAAGAAAAAAAAAAAATCCAAAACCTCAAGCAGGGTGGATGGAGGGGGTCCGGAGGAGGGACATATCACTAAGCCACCAGGGTGGGTGGAGGGGGTCAGGAGGACGGGACTAAACTGACCGCCCAGGGGCACGGCAGAGGACCAGGAAGGGGTCTCGGGCGGACGGCCCGGGGGCAAGGCAGAGGACCAGGAAGGGGTCTCGGGCGGACGGCCCGGGGGCAAGGCAGAGTCCAAAAAGGGGAATTCGGGCGGACGGCCCGGGGCAAGGCAGAGGACCAGGAAGGGGTCTCGGGCGGACGGCCCGGGGGCAAGGCAGAGTCCAAAAAGGGGAATTCGGGCGGACGGCCCGGGGGCAAGGCAGAGGACCAGGAAGGGGTCTCGGGCGGACGGCCCGGGGGCAAGGCAGAGTCCAAAAAGGGGGACTCAGGCGGACGGCCCGGGGGCAATACAGAGTCCAAGGTGGGGACCATGGAGGGGCGAAGGTAGCAGCAGGAAGAGTCAGGGGGGCCGGGCCCGAGGGCGAAGGCAACGGCAGGAAGAGTCAGGGGACCGGGCCCGAGGGCGAGGACCGCGGCACTAAGGGGGGCCGGGCTCGAGGGCGAAGACCCGCGGCTCTCAGGGGGGCCGGGCTCGAGGGGCGAAGACCGGACAGCTCCGGAGGCCATGCAGGAGTCGGTGTCGACCGGACAGGATCCGGAGCCGGTGGGACAGGTGTCGGCAAGATTCCCACGGAAGAGGACCAGGAGTTGGCAGGACCCTCGGCAGGAGGGCAGTCGGCGGGACCCCCAACGGGACAGGACACAGGATTGCAGGACCCCCTGCAGGAGCGCAGTCGGGCGGGAACCTCCAACGGACAGGACATAGGGTTGGCAGGACCCCCGGCAGAGGGCAGTCGGCGGGACCCCCAAACGGGACAGGACATGGGGTTGGCAGGACCCCCGGCAGAAGAGCAGTCTGCGGGACCTCCAACGGGACAAGGCATGGAGTTGGCAGGACCCCCGGCAGAAGAGCAGTCTGCGGGACCTCCAACGGCACAGGACTTGGGGTTGGTAGGGTCAGGAGGACGGGTCTGAACTGACTGCCCAGGGGCACGGCAGAGGACTAGGAAGGGGTCTCGGGCGGACGGCCCGGGGGCAAGGCAGAGGACCAGGAAGGGGTCTCGGGCGGACGGCCCGGGGGCAAGGCAGAGTCCAAAAAGGGGAATTCGGGCGGACGGCCCGGGGGCAAGGCAGAGGACCAGGAAGGGGTCTCGGGCGGACGGCCCGGGGGCAAGGCAGAGTCCAAAAAGGGGAATTCGGGCGGACGGCCCGGGGGCAAGGCAGAGGACCAGGAAGGGGTCTCGGGCGGACGGCCCGGGGGCAAGGCAGAGTCCAAAAAGGGGGACTCAGGCGGACGGCCCGGGGGCAAGACAGAGTCCAAGGTGGGGACCATGGAGGGGCGAAGGTAGCAGCAGGAAGAGTCAGGGGGCCGGGCCCGAGGGCGAAGGCAACGGCAGGAAGAGTCAGGGGACCGGGCCCGAGGGCGAGGACCGCGGCACTAAGGGGGCCGGGCTCGAGGGCGAAGACCGCGGCTCTCAGGGGGCCGGGCTCGAGGGTGAAGACCGGACAGCTCCGGAGGCCGGGCAGGAGCCGGTGTCGACCGTACAGGATCCGAGCCGGTGGGACAGGTGTCGGCAAGATTCCCCACGGAAAGAGGACCAGGAGTTGGCAGGACCCTCGGCAGGAGGGCAGTCGGCGGGACCCCCAACGGGACAGGACACAGGATTGGTAGGGACCCCCTGCAGGAGCGCAGTCGGCGGGACCCTCCAACGGGACAGGACATAGGGTTGGCAGGACCCCCGGCAGGAGGGCAGTCGGCGGGACCCCCCAACGGGACAGGACATGGGGTTGGCAGGACCCCCGGCAGAAGAGCAGTCTGCGGGACCTCCAACGGGACAAGGCATGGAGTTGGCAGGACCCCCGGCAGAAGAGCAGTCTGCGGGACCTCCAACGGCACAGGACTTGGGGTTGGTAGGACCCCCGGCAGGAGAGTAGTCGGCGGGGCCTCCAACGGGACAGGACACAGGGGTGGCAGGACCCCCGGCAGGAGAGTAGTCGGCGGGGCCTCCAACGGCACAGGACACAAGGTTGGCAGGACCCCCGGCAGGAGAGTAGTCGGCGGGGCCTCCGACGGCACAGGACATAGGGTTGGCAGGACCCCGGCAGGAGAGTAGTCGACGGGGCCTCCAACGGCACAGGACAAAGGGTTGGCAGGACCCCCGGCAGGAGAGTAGTCGGCGGAACCTCCAACAGGACAGTACATGGATTGGTAGGACCCCCGGCAGAGGAGTAGTCGACGGGGCCTCCAACGGGACAGTACTTGGAGTTGGCAGGACCCCCAGCGGAACCTCCAACGGACCAGGACATTGGGTAGGGACTTGAGACGTGACTCAAGTAGGGACTCGAGAGGAGACTCGAGAGGGGAACCAAGGGGGAACTCGAGAGGGGACTCGAGAGGAGACTCAAGAGGGGAACTAGAGAGGGGACTCCAGAGGGGACTAGAGGAGGAAATAGAGGAGGAACTAGAGGAGGGACTAAAGGAGGGACGAGAGGAGGGAACTCGAGAGGGACCTCGAGAGGTGACTTGAGAGGTGACTTGAGAGGGATCTCGAAAGGGGACTCGAGAGGAGACCTGAGAGGGAACCGGAGGTGGGACTAGAGGTGGGACTAGAGAAGGAACTAGAGAAGGGACTAGAGAGGTGACTAAAGGGAGAACTGGAGAAGGGACTAGGGAAGTGACTAGAGGAGTGACTAGAGATAGGACTTGAGAAAGGAATTGAGTAGGGACTAGAGAAGGGACTAGGAAAGGGACTAGGAAAGTGACCTGAGGAGGGACTAGGGAAGGGACTAGAGGAGGGACTAGAGAGGGGACTAGAGAGGTGACTAAAGGAGGGACTTGAGAAAGGACTTGAGAAAGGACTTGAGAAAGGACTTGTGTAGGGACTAGAGATGGGACTAGAGTTGGTACTTGAGAAGTGACTAGAGAAGTGACTAGATAAGGGTCTAGAGAAGGGACTAGGAAAGTGACCTGAGGAGGGACTAGGGAAGGGACTATAGAAGGGACTGAAGGAGGGACTAAAGGAGGGACTAGAGGAGGGACTCGAGAGGGGACTCGAGAGGGGACTCTGGTAGGAACTTGAGAGGGGACTCGAGAGGAGACTGGAGAGGGGACTGGAGAGGGGACTAGAGACTGGGGCCGGAATTTAAGCCAGAATCCTGGCTGTAAGGTCCAGTTCAGAAGCCGGAAACATGGCTGTAAGGTCCGGTTCAGAAGCCGGAAACATGGCTGTATGATCCAGTTCTGAAGCCGGAAACATGGCTGTATGATCCAGTTCTGAAGCCGGAAACATGGCTGTATGATCCAGTTCTGAAGCCGGAAACATGGCTGTATGATCCAGTTTTGAAGCCGGAAACATGGCTGTATGGGCCGGCTCTGGTGCCGGAATTAAAGCCAGAATCATGGCTGTAAGGTCCAGTTCTGAAGCCGGAAACATGGCTATAAGGTCCGGTTCTGGAGCCGGAAACATGGCTGTAAAGTCCGGTTCTGGAGCCGGAAACATGGCTGCTGGGTCCGGCACTGGGTCCGTAACCATGGCTGCTGGGTGCTGAACTGGTTCTGGAACCCTGGCCCTTTGGGCTCGTGCTGCCAACCTGGCCTTGCGACTCCTTCCTTTAGGAGCCGTTTGGAGGCTCCGTGGACCTCCAAAGGCCAGACGAGTACCAGTGAATGGCTCCTGGACTGTAGCAAACACTGGGTGAGAAGCAGGGGCTGACGCCAGACGGACCACACCGATGCGTGTGGTATCAAAACGGGAGTTGGGAGGCCTGGGGCTGTCAGGCAGGGGATAACACACCGTGAGAAAATCCAAAATCCTGCCCGATAAGAATTTAACCAAGCCTGGCTTCTCCATAGTAATCCGGCGTGCCTCTGCCAGAACAGCCTCTCGCTGCTGAACCCTGGACACTCCCAACCATCGATACGAGCAGTCATCCAAAGCAAAATAAAACTCCAATAGCTCCTGCTCAAAGGGATCTGCTGGGCCCATATTTTGGTCGGGTTGTAATGTTACGGTGTGCAGGAATCAGGACCCAAATGCAGATATAACGAAAATAACTCCTTTATTTCAAGCCTACAAATATTCAATAAACAGAGACACAACAGAACACTCACCGATGAACTGGTCATTACACAAGACAACCCGACAAAGAGAGACAGAAAACCCAGAACTTAAATACACCCAGGACTAATCAAACAAACACGACACAGGTGAGGAGGGAGGAGAAAACACAGAGGCACCAGGTGAACACAATCGGGTAATCAGGGAGGGAAACAGACAAAAAGCAACAGGCAGGAAACGGGGGTGAACACTTTACAAAATAACACAGGAAACCAAAGATAGAAAAAGACAAGACAAAACAACAACACAGACAGATCCTAACAGTAGTAAACCGGTTTTCCAAGTCGGCTCACTTCGTTGCTCTTCCAAAACTCCCGTCAGCCCTGGAGACCTCCCAACTCCTCACAGAACATGTTTTCCGGTTACATGGTATCCCTTCCGACATTGTCTCAGACCGCGGTCCCCAGTTCACCTCTCGAGTTTGGAAGGAGTTTTTCTCAATCCCTGGGAGCCTCAGTCAGCCTGACTTCTGGATATCACCCCCAATCAAACGGCCAAACAGAACGAACAAATCAGGACCTGGAGTCAGCTCTCCGCTGCATCACCGACCGAAACCCCTCTACTTGGAGCTCTCATCTCTCCTGGGTTGAGTACTCCCACAACGCACTCACCTGTTCTGCTACTGGTCTCTCCCCCTTTGAGGCTTCATTAGGGTACCAGCCGCCCCTGTTCCCCGAAGAGGAGCGAGACTTAGCAGTTCCCTCAGTCCAGCAGCATGTGCGTCGCTGTCAGAAGATCTGGAGAGATACACGATCTGTCCTTCTCCAGACTTCTGCACGGAACCAGCGATCAGCCAACCGTCACAGAAAGGCAGCTCCTCCATACGTCCCAGGCCAGTCAGTCTGGTTGTCCTCCCGCAACATTCCTCTCATCTCTGAGTCCAAGAAGCTTTCCCCACGCTTCATTGGTCCTTTTCCCATCCTAAGGATCATTAACCCTTCCGCAGTCCGGTTGAAGCTTCCCAGAGCTCTGAGAATTCACCCCACTTTCCACGTGTCTCAGATTAAGCCGGTTCACACCAGTGAATTGAGCCCTCCGGCCTTACCCCCTCCTCCCGCCCGTATTATCGACAATCACCCTGCTTATACGGTGCACCGTCTTTTGGACGTCAGACGTCGGGGCAGGGGTTTCCAGTATCTGGTGGATTGGGAGGGTTATGGCCCCATTGAGGGGGGGGGTACTGTGAGGAATTGCGGTATCTCCTTCTCCTTTTTTCTGTTTGTTTGTCTATCTGTTTGTCTGTCTTCCTGGCTGGGCGTGGTTGACTTACTTTCCGTTTTCCGCCAACTCACCTCCGCTCCTGTTTCTCATCATCACTGATTACCACCACTCACCTGCTGCTGCTTAAAACTCCGGTTCGATCATCAGACTTCGCCAGTTCTTCGTATACTCACAGTGGTAAACTCCAGTTCCGGCTGACTAGATTTTCTAGTCCTTTTGTATACTCTTCCTGTTGGATTTTTTCGTATGCTAATCCTGTTCTGTTTTTTGCCTGTTCCAGAAACTCCACATTCCATTCCGTCCTGCCTGCCACGTCCAGCCCAACCTCCGTCTCAGCCCTGCTCCACATTCTCCCCACTCTGTTCAGAGTTTGCTTTGTCCCCTGCCTGGGTTTTTGTGGACTTATTAAATCCAGTCTTTTTGACACTTCACCTAAGTCTCCGTCCCAGTGTTCTTGCATAGCGGGTTCAAGTTGTTGTGTCTCTTTACGAGGAGCTTAACAGTTTCGGCCCATTCGGCGGATCTGTGGGGCTTAACAGGAGTGGGGCAAGCCAAGTTGACAAAGAGTAGTGTTTAATTGAATAAATGGCTGGGTTTTGGGTACAAATGTGTTGTCTTCGCTGTTGTCCTGGCAATCTCACCGTGACAGAAGTTACTGTACCCAGCCAAACAATATGACAGCATGCAGCTCATATGAGAAGTGATTACATTTAGGTTTTAATTTGAAAAATATCTTAAAAAAACTTCTTCCTTCTGTATCAATGAGGATTTATTCACTTTTGTATGCATTATTTAATTCCGGTAACATATGAGAGCCATATATTGATTGAGGTATTTGTCAATCTATGTTATTAACAAATGTGGAAATCTAAAAGGGTACTGTTAAAACCGACAGAGTTCAAGTGGGGGTCCTGACATGTCTGGTAACTCTGTGCATGTACGTTTACGCTCATGCATGTGCGTGCGTGTGTGTGAGACGCTCAGCAGGCAGCGAGGGCTCCAGCCGTGAGTCTGCTGCATGCTCTGACACAGTGAAGGTGTTTCATTATCATTGGTTAACACACAGCAGGTGGCATGGAGATTGAGAGAGAGAGGGAGAGTGAGTGAGAGAGAGAGAGAGGGAGAGTGAGTGTGAGAGAGAGAGAGAGAGAGATAAATGTGTACAACATGACACAGTAAAATAACATGGAAGGATAAGACTAGGATAATTTCATTCTACAAATAAATGTTGATTTGCGGTATAAACAGTGTGCAGTTTTTCATTATGATCAATGTGTGTGTGTGTGTGTGTGTGTGTGTGTGTGTGTGTGTGTGTGTGTGTGTGTGTGTGTGTGTGTGTGTGTGTGTGTGTGTGTGTGTGTTATATTGTGTTCTTCTTACTGTCAATATTCTGTCACCTACATAAACAAATGGAAGTTTCCCATGGCAAATAGTAATTTCATCATTTTGTCCTCATACTGAATTTGGATGTTTTTTGTCGGAACAGTCACAATTTGTTATAAATATGTTCAAGTAATAGCTAAAACCAGATTTTCTGCAGTGAGGATGTGCTCTGCAAATGTAGGCTTTTCATAGCAAATGCATTTCAGTAACAATTATTTTCCATTTTAACGTTCAATATTGAATATTGCATCAGTATTACAAATCCTCGGTGGACTGACTAAGGAACCCTATTTAAAAAAACAAAAGGAAAAAAGACCAATGGTTAGAAGCTTTTAACGGGCATCTTTTAATTTTGGTATTTCATGCCACACTTTCAAAGTATTGAATCCAACTAATGGTTTGGCTGAATATTGTACAAGCCGGCCAAGATATGTCAATTAGGATGGACTTTATGATTTGACATCACAGGCAATTAGATGACCCTGGTGTAATTCACAAAGAGAGAGGCAATGAGAGAGGAACTTCTAAATAAAAGGCGATCAGAGCTGCAAAAGAGCTTTCTGCAGTAGCTCCTAATTGTTTGTGATACTGCTGCTCTGATAAATAACTTGTTCCACTTTAGATGAGTGCTTCAGTAAAATGCCTTATATGTTCATTTAAATGGGAGGAGCAGTAAGGCAAGGCAAGGCAAGGCAATTTATTTGTATAGCACAATTCATACAGTAATGCAATTCAAAGTGATTTACAGGATCAAACAGAGCAAACACAATACATTGAGAAGAAATACAAAACACACAAAATTTAAATTTGAAAAGCCATATTAAAAATAAATGTTTTTAGACCTGATTTAAATGATTCTAAAGTGCCAGCCATTCTCAGATGTTCTGGGAGTTTGTTCCATGCATTAGGAGCATAGATGCAGAAGGCTGCTTTCCCACGCTTTGATCTCACAAATGGAACAGTGAGCTGGCCTGCGCCTGAAGACCTAAGGGGTCTGCTGGGTTCGTACCACTGAAGGAGGTCCTTGATATATTTGGGTCCTAGCCCGTTTAGTGCTTTATATGTGTGCATTAAAATCTTAAAATCAATTCTCTCACTAACTGGAAGCCAATGCAGCGATCTCAGCACTGGAGTGATGTGATCTGTTTTCTTTGTCCGGGTTAAGATTCTGGCAGCAGCATTTTGAATTAGTTGGAGTTTACGGAGTGATTTTTTTGTGAGGCCTGTGAAGATGCTGTTGCAGTCGTCAAGCTTGCTAAAAACAAATGCATGGACAAGTTTTTCAAGGTCTTGCTTGGACATAAGCTCTTTAATACGCGAGATATTTTTTAGATGGTAGTAGGCTGATCTGTTGATTGCCCTGATGTGGCTGTTAAAATTGAGGTCAGAGTCTAAAATGATACCTAAGTTTCTTGCTTGACTTTTCGGTTCGAGTAATAGTGATTCCAGGTGTGCAGAGACTTTAATTCTCTCTTCTTTGGTTCCAAAAACAATTACTTCGTTTTTTTGTGTGTTGAGCTGTAAGAAATTACGGCACATCCAGTCATGTATTTGTTTTAGACATGTGATCAATAAATCAGTAGGACCGTATTCATCTATGGAAAGTGATATGTAGATTTGGGTCTCATCCACGTAATTATGATAAGAAATGTTGTTATTTCTAATTATTTGAGCAAGTGGCAGCATGTACAAATTGAATAGAAGGGGCCCGAGGATCAACCCCTGGGGTTGTCATTTTGGTTCTGTCCGATGTACAGCTACCAATTGAAACAAAATACTCTCGGTTTTCAACATAGGATGTAAACCAAACGCCGCACTGAGGTCTAATAGAACTAAAACTGTGGATTTCCCACAGTCGGTATTACAATGAATGTCATTTAAAATCTTTAATAAAACCGTCTCTGTGCTATGACGAGACCTAAAACCAGATTGGAAGGTGTCTAAAATGTTATTGGAGGTCAAAAAACGGTTAAGTTGAAGGTAGACAACCTTTTCAATTATTTTGCTTAAAAATGGTCAATTTGAAATTGGCCTGTAATTACTGATTATCAGTGTATCGAGTGTGTTCTTTTTTAGCAGTGGCTTAATAACTGCAGTTTTCAAGCCCTTAGGGAAGTCACCTGAATGGAGCGACATGAGAGGCAATATAGCAATAGACATTTTCAAAGAAGTTTGTCGGAAGACTATCAAGACTACATGTAGTTGTTTTTAGATGGAATATAACGTCTTCAAGTGTTTTATGGCTGACTGGAACAAACTCTGACATGTTTGCTTCATTCATTATTTGTCCTTGCAATGGGAACATAGGGTCAAGACTCGGAATTGAGGAATTGATATCTTGCCTGATCTTTAAGATCTTTTCTGTGAAGAATAAAGCAAACTCATTACATTTCTGTGGAGATTAGTTCAGGGGCTATTTCCATTCTGGGGTTAGTTAACCTATCAATAGTGGAAAGTAATAAACGAGAGTTATTAATATTTTTGTTGATAAGATCAGAGAAAAATGATTGTCTAGCTTTCTTCAGTTCAAGACCGTAGGTGAATAGGTTTCCTTTGTAAATATCATGATGTATCTTGAGTTTTGTTTTCCGCCATCTGCGTTCAGCTTTCCGGCATTCTGTTTTTTGAAGTTTCACTGATGGCGAATTTCTCCATGGTGCTTTCTGTTTTCCAAAGATTTTTTTAACTTTCACGGGCGCAATGGCGTCTGTAGGAGCCAATTAACTGTGGGTATAAAGGTAGGAACCTATGTGTGTTGGGGAGAGGTTCCGCCGGAAGGCCCATACAGTTTTTGACCACACACGGAGAGCACACACGGAGAGCACACACAGAGAACACACGGAGAACACGCACACAAACACGGGATTAAAAACAAAGCAAAAGGTATTGTGTAAACCATAAATATCGTGTGGTGAATGAAACAAAGAAACCAATAAAAAAGGGAAATAAATGGACTATTTCAAACTGGAAACTTTGGTTCTGACTTTTATTCGGCAGCAAACAAGGTGTGCGTCAATTACACCCACCAAGCGGATCCTCAGAGGCTTAAAGCGTTGGCTTAGCCTCTACAGCGTCTATGATATTCGTCAATTTTGCGTTAAATGTATCCACCAGATTACTAACAGGGTTTGGTGTGAGAGCCGGCGCGGCTAAAAAGGCTTGGATAAATGATGTACAGGTATTTTCATTTATATACCTTCTCAAAGTTACATCTGACCTAGTGTGGATCACATCAGTGACAGACATCTCAAAGGAGATACAGTAATGGTCAGAGAGAGCGACATCAGAAATAAACACTTTACAGATATCGAGACCTTTGGACATAAGTAAATCCAGTGTATGGCCTTTAGAATGAGTGGGCCCTGAAACATGCTGAGTCAGACCAAAATTATCCACATTATGGAGCAATTCTCTAGCATTTTTATCATTGGTGTTATCCACATGAATGTTAAAATCTCCAGCAATAATTAATGAGTTAAAATCAATACGACAGAAATCAGCTGTGTGAACTCATCTAGAAAGTTTGCTGAGTATCGGGGGGGGCTGTATATGGTTATTAATAAAACACGTGATGAAGATTTCAGTATTATTGCAAGATATTTGAAAGTGGTGAATGTTCCAAACGATATTTGCTTGCAATTTAGAACATCCTTGTACAAGGAAGCCACTCCACCACCTTTCTTCTCAGCTCTGACCTCACTCATAAAGCTGTAATTAGGTGGTGCTGTTTCAATAAGAACTGCAGCACTATTGTTTGTATCTAGCCAAGTTTCAGTAAGAAACATCAAATCTACTTGCTGTTCTATTATAAGATCATTGATTAAAAATGACTTACCCGCTAAGGACCTAACATTAAGTAAGGCCAAATTAATTGTATTCTCTCTATTTTTAGCTGAGGAAGCCACCATCAGTACAGGGAGCTTTGACTATTTGTACAACTGGACTGATCACTCTCGCACCACGACAGTTGTTATTACAGCAAGGGCGTGACCGCCGGTCAGTGATTCTGACCGGGATGTCGCTCGGCATTAAAGTGGGAGCTGAAATACGCACAGGTTGGGGTATAGTTGTAGGGGACCCACCAAGCCACAAGGGGGAGCTAGTGTGGTTTGTAGGGGAAACAGTGGCTTGAGATGACACCGCCGGAAAGAGGGGTGTGTGAACGTGGAGCGCAAAAAGTCAGGGAGACGTCTGAACAGCGTGCTGCATGTTAGTCGCTAGCATGCGGCCACGGCTGGGTTGGATTCCATCAGTGCCGAAGAGTGCGGGTCGGTCCCAGAATAGATTAAAATGGTCAATAAAACCTAAATTGTGAGCTCTGCAGGCGGATTGGAGCCAAGTGTGGAGGCTGAGGATCCTACTGAACCGCCCTGCTCCGCGGGGCCAGTAATTGGATCAGACCTGAGATAAAAACCGACTTTTCACAGCCCCGTAAAAGAATAAAAAGTTTCTTAAAATCTTTTTTTGTCAGCTCCGACTGCTGGCGGGCTGTGTCATTTGACCCCACGTGGACAATTAGTCGATTGACAGAGGACGTGAGTGCAGCAGCCCCGGGAGTTTCTCCAGGATAACCGGGATTGAGGCTCCAGGGAAGCAGCGCGTGGCCGCGTTGAAGAATCTGATGTTTATAATTATGGAATCGCCGATTATCAATGTTGTTGGGGCGAAAAGGGGACGAGGTGGTGCCGGAGATCGAGGACGTGGAGACCGAGCAGGAGAGTGTTGTGGTGAGACAGCAACAACTGGGCTGGGAGAGGATTTCCCCGCCGGCTCAGGGCCCGGAAAACTTCCCGAGTGTCTCAGCACGGCCTCTTTGAGGAGTCTACGACGTGAAGAGGTCGCCGGACGGGATGAGGGACGCCGAGTTGACTTCACAGTGGTCTGGGAAGAAGCACAAACACTGTCGGCTGCTGGCGCAGAAGTTACAGTGTCGGCAGGGTGCAGATCTGGACTGGTCAGTGCCGCGGGAGCATCAGCTGGATGGACCGGATCATCTGGACGGGTCAGTGCCGCGGGAGCATCAGCTGGATGGACCGGATCGTCAGACAGGGCCGTGAAGCGGTTCTGAAGGCGTAGGCGAGGCGGTGAAGTCTCCCCATTCAGTAGCAAAACAGTAATTTATATAATCAGTGTCTTTAGATGAAAAACAACTTTACAATTTCCTCCAAATACACTTGACTGCTTGTTATAATAGTAGGCTACCTCGAGGCTTAAAGATTCTACGTGTGATTTAACATGTATAATTTTACATAAAGAATAAGACCTTCTTTGGCATTTATTGTTAAAATAACAACTCAAGACTGACATTCATTTATTTCTCTAAATAAGTGCATTTGTTTTATGCACTTAATTATCTTATTTCCTTTGAACCTTATGGTTTCAGTTGTGTATCTGTATCTTTTTCTTTTTGAAAATGTCTTTAGTTACTAATTCCCTTCTCATCCCACCCTCTGGGGACAAAGTACATCACTACACCTCTTTCTTAAATACCTTGCCTACAGACAAATAGCGATTACCAGATATTATCAAATGTTTTGAGAAGATTATGGAGCCTTTAAGGCGTATGATGAAATTAGGTTTGAGTTTTTTCCACTTTGCATATACAGTAGACATGGCACAAGTTAGATAGCAGTCATCCAGAGATGTTTGAATTGTGGTCAATGACAATCAATGGTTTTTACCCTTGAGACGGATTAAGACCATTCCTTCTTATGCCATGGTGCTGTTGGCACATCAGCTACTATCATAGACACTATGGTACTTGTTCTTCTTTGTCTGGCCTGCTTCACATCTGCTCTGCAGTCTCTCTGTACTGTATATTAAGACCAGTGTCTCTCGCCTTTTCTTACATTGTCAAAAATGAGGTAATTCTGTAATAGATGTATGTACTGTAATGCAGTTTTTCTGAGAATGGAAGGTACGCTTAAAAGTCAACGCATCCATGGACTTTCTTTTGTGCCAAGCGTACTTTTACATGTGTCCTAGGTTTGGCTTTGGTACAACAGTGGCCTTGCTGAATGGCAGACAACATAATACAGAATGGCAGTGAATTGAGAGACACAAAATAGAAGCATTAACAGCAGTATTCCAACCATAAATGCATGTGCACGTGTTTTTGTGCGTGTGTGTGTCCATCATTCAAACATTTACCAAATTGGGATCAATAAAGTTCTATCTCATCTTATCTTATCTAATGTGTGGCTACCAGTATCCATAGAGACCTGAGAAACACATGTTAGGTTAACGCAGCTAAGATCCTATGTGTGTGGAAAAAGTGGGTGCATGCTAGTGTGTGTGGGGGGGGGGTCTTGGCTTACACCTGTGACTGGAAGTAAGCATGCCTTTGTTGTTTGGGATGAGCATCCATTTGTGTGTATGTGGGTGTAAGGCTGTGTGTGTGGGTGCATGTACACACACCATACAACTTCCCTGCCAAATTCATTACATTTGTATTACTTAGCCCGATTAGATAATGCTCCCTCCCTCCTATGGAGAGAGGAGAAGAGTACCGCAAAACACCGGTGAGGCGGAGGACAGAGGGTGAAGAGATGAGGAGAACAGTAACCTGAAGGTTAGACGAACAGCCACAACATTTCACTTTCACATATTTCTCTTCACTGGGTGCAGTGTACGTCATCGGAGCAGAGGAGTTAGCAGTTACGTTTTCACAATTTGGTGTACAGTGTGGGTTTGGGGTTGTCTCTGAATAAATACTGCATCTCCTCCAAACCCAGGAGAAGTTCCTATTCACACTTTAGCATATTTGTCATGAGCTGTTGGTCATATGGACGGCTGTAAAGTAGAGGTATTGAAAGGCTGTCTTCAAACCAATCAAATGCAAGTACTGTATAGGAAGCTGCAGCTTTCAGAGACAATGATGACAGGATAATGAGATATGTCTTCTATAGATCCTTAGTATTAGGGTGTACCAAGAAGTCAGTTAAGTCGCTTCAGCTGATACAAAATGCTGCAGCACAGACCAGAGTTCGGAAAAGGGACCACATTACTCCTGTTCTGGCTGCCTTACACTGTCTCCCTATAGAACACAGGATACAATTTAAAATTATTCTTCTTGTCTACAAAGCCCTTAATGGGCATGCGCCATCTTACCTTAAAGAACTCATTATAGCCAGGGCTGCACATAACTGGTGCGCAGGTGCGCATGCGCACCTCGGCCAAAAAAAAGAGCACCGGGTCATTTGAAAAAAGGCGCATTTGCGTACCAACATTGAGAGAGAGAGAAAGATATTTGCGAGTTGCATATGAACTCAGGGCCGGCCCGTCGCACTGGCGTTGATTTTCGCCTAGGGCGCCAGATCTGTGGAGGCGCTGCGCTGGTAGTTCTGGGAGGGAAAAAAACATTTTTGACCGTTGGGGCTCATCCTAATTTTCGGCCTTGATGTAACAACATTCATAATTAAGTAAATGTAACACCCTTTTCACCCCGGTTACACGTTTCATTTGCCCTGTACGATGTACGATGTAAGTGATGAAAATGGGGGATGTTGGCTTATCTGGCGCCCGCAGCTCACAGCCAAAGTGCGAGGGAGAGAGGGAGGGTGCACCGGTACCGGCGCTGTTGTTATTAGAATCTGGTGCTAGCTGCTCTAACGGAAGAAGAAGATGTTTCTACAATGATGTGGAGGGAGAGTCCTCTCCAGTCAGACCGAGAGACTGATAACTACAGCTCAGTGAGGTAAAGGACTCTGAATGTTTAGATAGTTCACTTTAGTCTAAGTTCAAACGGTTTGGTCACAATTTATGTAAACACATATTTTCAAGGCACTCCTTTATAATTATTGGGATAAACAGGTTTGAAATCATTCCAATGTATACTATAGGACAGTAACCAAACATATCCTTTTAAAACTGGACTTTCGACCCAAAACCAGCTGTTAACTTGTGGATGCAAGCAGCTAATTGCAGACTCAACCAGAGAGAAAGAAGTAGGCCTACATCATCAGCTACCATGTCTGACAGAGAGGAAGACAGTGAGGAGAACAGTCAGGAGGGTAGTGATGACAGCTTGTATTACTGGTCGTGCTAATGTTGTCTTGTGTTCACCTCTGCATGTGTGTTCTGTGTTCACCTCTGTGTGTTCTGTGCCGTGTGTCTGACAAATAAAGACCGGTTTATTTATTTCATTTTAAGGATGAGCACCAAGCAACATCTCCAGGTGCTCCTTTGAGAACCAGGGCAAAAAAGTTATGTGCACCCCTGATTATAGCCTACTGTCCTACTAGGGCATTGCGTTCCAAGAATGCACGGTTGTTGGTTGTTCCTAGAGTCTCTAAAAGTACAATGGGAGCCAGAGCCTTTTCTTATCAAGCTCCACTTTTGTGGAATCAGCTTCCAGTTTGTGTTCGGGCGGCCGACACCCTATCAGTTTTTAAGAGTGCGCTTAAGACCTTCCTTTTTGATAAAGCTTATAGTTAGGGCTGATTAGATTCAGCCCCTAGTTTTGCTGCTATAGGCTTAGACTGTCGGGGGACACCTTACTTCTTCCTTCTCTCTGTCTGTATCTGTGTACTCTCATGTTCCGAATAACCCAGCTTCCCCTTATTTTTGGTGTCTATCTACGCTGGGATCCTGAGTCGTGACTGATCCTGAGTTCTGAGTCCAGGGGCCTCATTTATAAAGGGATATACGCTCAAAAAATGGCGTACGCCAGTTTCTACGCAATGTTTGCGATTTATAAAATACTAACTTCACGGGAAAACGTGCGGTCCTCCACGCAAACTCTAAAGGCCCTATCACACTGTCCTGAAATTGACACCCGATGGACACACGAATATTGAATTGTGAATTTCGCACGATGATGGCCCCGAACCACACACGAAGGCAACATTTACATTACATTTAAGACATACAACTGCAATGAAAGTACCAAAAACAATTATGTTACAGTACTATGATACTGTACTGATATCTTCAGACTTTGTTCTTTACTTTATCCGTCGTTATATGTAGAAAATATTACGTTTTCTCCGTAATGTTGTTTCCATAACAACAACAATTTCCTGTCAACTGTCCTTCAAAATAATATATTATATCCTTTTTAGTTTCACAGAACACAAATTGGGTTATTTACATAATATATTTACATGATTTTGTTGTGCAATAAAACAACCCGATGGACACACGATAAAGGAAATGTTCAAATTCGGCTGTGATCGTAGCAACATCGGGCCATTCGTGAGGGCATCTTAAGCCATCGTATGACTGCCGGTGGAGTTTCTCAGGCTCCGGCAGCAACTTCGTGAGCGGTGGCAAAATCTTTGGCATGCCTTAAAAGTGCCAAAGGACCTTGCGAAGGTTCATTTTCGTGTTGAATTCGTGTGTCAATTGTGCCCTTCGTACGGCCATCGTGAGGGCATCTTGTTATCATCGGTGCCATCGGGCATTCGCCCCGATCAGAGTGAGGGTGAATGCACCGATGATAACACGAAGATGACACGATTTGACAAGATGCCCTCACGAGTGCCTTACGAAGTTGCCGCTCACTAAGTTGCTGCCGGAGCCTGAGAAACTTCACCGGCGGTCATACGATGGCTTAAGATGCCCTCACGAATGGCCCGATGTTGCTACGATCACAGCCGAATTTGAACATTTCCTTTATCGTGTGTCCATCGGGTGTCAATTTCGGGACAGTGTGACAGGGCCTTAACCCATGCGTACGCACTAAGCACAAACACGGGAGAGACGAGAAACTGCGACACCGTTGGCAGAAGGAAGAATGGAGATAAATAATACCATAAATAAAATGTTACCTCTCATTTATCATATGAAGAATTCATTTTCAAACATTGATTAAAGCCAATCTTAAAATGATTTAACAAACGCCTGTTTGAGACTCCTCAGTGCACACAAAAACATAACTTGGAGAAATAAATAAATACGGGTATGTTATTTAAAACCACCTCGAATATCTTGTGTTAATGTTATGAAATGTTTTCTCATAAATGATGCGGTTTTGCATTTCTATAGGTTGTACGAGCATGGTTTTATATACTACCATGTTTAATCATGTTTTATGCCGTTTGCTAAGACTTGATAAGTCGCTCATAAAACACAGGAGGTATGGAAACTAAGAACACCATATGTGGTCAATTGTACAGCTAATATAACACAACACATTAGTTGTATTTCCTTTAACTGGTGGATATACAGTTGCTGCAGTGGAGACTGCGCACAGCTGATCGACAGCTGGGACACAAACCACCAAATACAAAAACATAATTCAGATCCAGTCGTCATGACTCCACTCCGGAGGGATTCCCCGATAATTTCTTACAGTTTCTCATCAAGGGGGTGTCTCCTGTCCCCGGTACAAACACACTGCCTGAGGAAGGCTATGTGTATTTTTTTTGTCATGAACCTTTTTCGGACCACTTATTTATTTATTTTGGTGACGATCCGACCTCCATGCTGCTACTCTGGTTCAAACTGCCTCCACCAAATAATATGATTTATCTCGACCTCCCCAAAATAACCACAATCTGACACGGTGTGAGATGTCTTTTTTAGCTGTTCTGTCGTCATTTCCTGCTATCTTCTTCATAAAGTCAGTCAAAATGAATGAATTAATGGGCGTTTCTTTGACTATTTATAGGCAAATATGGGCTTTACGTGAAGCCCGCAAAAGCTGCACCGTATTTCGAGTCGATTGTGATTTATAAAGGGAAACCGGCGTAGGAAGTGCTGTACGCACTTTCCTCGCCGGTACGCAATGTTTGGTGAATCGGAAAATGTCTGTACCTATTTTTGGGATTTCTACTACGTAAGCAACCTTCCCACGTGAATCCTACGCACGGCGTTATAAATGAGGCCCCTGATCTGAGTCCTGGATTTCGAGTTGTGGCTGAACCTATCACTGTGGTCCTGCCTGACTTTCATCATACTACTTCCCTGATGGCTCCCACAGGATTGTTGACATCCTCGTGGATTCATCTTCTTATTATAGACACATGCATTTCCAAACATTTGGTCTACCTATGCTGTAAAATGTATTATCTTTTCGATTTACACACGGCATCTATTGCACGTCTGTCCGTCCTGGCAGAGGGATCCCTCCTCTGTTGCTCTCCCTGAGGTTTCTCCCATTGTTCCCTTTAAACTGTGGGTTTTCTCCGGAAGTGTTTCCTTGTACGATGTGAGGGTCTAAGGACAGAGGGTGTCGTATTGTCATACTGATATTCTGTACAAACTGTGAAGTCCACTGAGACAAATGTAACATTTGTGATATTGGGCTATATAAATAAACATTGATTGATTGATTGATTGATTGATAGTGTGCTAACATGATTGCAATATGAAACAAAAGGTATGTGCAACCAAAAACACCTTGGTATGGACTTTCAGGTTTAAAAAAAGGCCCTTAGATTAAAGTTTCCATGTTCAACTGTTATACCTTCTGCATTTATTTATATATTTTAAGTTTGCAGACCTGAATCTACAATCAGATATATATCTATATCAGACAATCATACTTTAATACGTTGCATCAGGTGCCTATGTTTTAGGGTGCCGATTGCAGTATTGTGCCATTTTTTTTGCAATGATACAGAATTTGAAAGAGATTATGGTGGTATGGCATGAACCCTTTCTGACCTCCTCGCAGGAAACAAGAGTTCACATCCTGTCACACACCTGCAATGCTTTTTTGGAGATGATTTGTTTTTTGCCTTACATTTGATCATTTATGACAGCAATTGTCTTTTCCTGTATCCTGCTGCAAGGATTAGGATTAATAAAGAATATTAGTTTTTCAGATTCATTTATATGCTCAAATAAGATTTTGCTCAGAGTCAAATAGACAGTTGGTTAAGCAGATGAAATAAATAACTTGGTCTCTAGGGGCAGAAGTGATAAAGGCATGCGAAAAGTATAACTAACCAGAAAAGACAAGATATGTGACAAGATCATAAGTGGAATACATGAAAGTAATCTAAACAGGAAAAGTCAAGAGGAAAAGAGAAAGTAAGTAAATCAAAGTACACACGGCAACATGCAGAAAATCAAATTGTGAAATATGGAAAGGATGATTGAGAAGAGGAGAGGGAGAGAGGGGGAAACAGGAGGCTCCAGATGGAGAGTTTGCGTTGCCGGGGCGGGTTGCTGAGGAAGTCATTAAGCAGCCATTTCATCTGCGTCTGCTTGACTAGCGAGGAATCTAATTGCATCTGAGGAGAGGAGAGGAGAAATGCCAAAGTACATTTAGATCAAAGATAGAAGACACCAGAGAGCCTGTAGTCACCAGACCCCCCCCCTCCTCATCTCATCCTCTCACACTTTGGCTCGCTTTCTTGCTTTCCTCCCTCCCATTCCTCTCTCCCCCACCTTTTTCTCCCACTCTCTCCTCAATCTTTCTTACTTTGTCCCTCATTTTCTAATTTTCCTTCACATTCTTCATGCTTTCACTTCTCCACTTTATTTTCCATACTTCTCTGATTCCCCTTTGCGCCTTCACTCACACCCCCCCTTCCCTTCTCGATGGAAGGGAAGGGGGGGTGTGAGAGTGTGTGGGTGGTGCATTGTGGGATTTTCCTCCTTGCTCATATTCTCCCTAATGGCTCTAAATACTGTCACACATCACAGTCATTAGGAATACAAGTGATTCTTTGATTCTGAAGAGATAAGAAGCCGTAACAAGACCTCGCCCTTCTTCTCCTCTCATCCATCTCTTTCCACCCCCCCTCACATCCCTTCATTTCTGTCTCCCCCAGCCTCTTTTCTTTCATTTGGTCCTGTTAGCTGACTTTCTTTTGGCGATCCTGATTATATGCCACAGAGAAAAAAGGCTCTAACTGTATTTTGTGCTTGTGTGGTAGTTTGCTGGCAATGTGTGTTGTTTCAATTATGTGTGTGTGTGTGTGTGTGTGTGTGTGTGTGTGTGTGTGTGTGTGTGTGTGTGTGTGTGTGTGTGTGTGTGTGTGTGTGTGTGTGTGTGTGTGTGTGTGTGTGTGTGTGTGTGTGTGTGTGTGTGTGTGTGTGTTTGTTGTAAGAGTGTGTGGGTTGATATCTACTTTTTTGTGGTTTCTTTACTTATCTGTTCCTCCTTGTTACATGGTGTCTCTCTCAAAATGTTGATAAGTTCAGAAGTTTCTGACCAAGAAAGGCAATTAGAGGCAGTTTGGTGTTATTTAAGAAGGTTTGAATGCAGGGAGTGTGTGTTACTCTATGTGTACTTGTTCTCTTGCTTGTGTGCGCAAATGTGTGTGTGTGTGTGAACAAGAACTTGCAGTAATTGCTTTGTGCGGGATTGGCCTTCCACTTTCACCCTAAAAAGAGAAATTGCTTCGTGCTTTTAACCACTAGAGAGGGGAGGTGGTGGCTGGGGATGTTAGAAGAGGGCTGGTGGAAGGGAGGGTGGGTTATTGTGTCCAAAATTGTTTCAGACTCTCCTTATAACCCATTAGAACCAGTTATTATTTGGAGTCGCAAAGCCAGAGTGCAGTAGTATGTCAGCAAAAATGCAACAAGTGGCACTTCTGCAGTGGCATCCAGCTCAGCACAAACAGAGCTGTGTTCAGATCTAAACACTGTCTCTCTAAACTACTGCTGCACTACACCGTATCTACACAGAGAGCATCACAAATCATATCAAGTGTGTCCATTTCCTGTTAAGCTGAATGATGTGGATAACTCGGCCAATCGATCGTCAAGGCTCATCAGCAAAGAGACATTGGTCACAGCTGCACTTTGATGGTTATCATCCAAAAACAGCTGGATTTCACATCAGATTTTCACATCAGTATTTCTCATGAACAACATTTTCATGTGACATGGACAGAAATAATTGAGAAATAATTTAAAGGATGATGCTTTTTTTAATATACATCTTCTATCTACTATCTGAGCCGCAAACGAAGCCAATTTAATAAAACATAATGACCACCTATGTTAGAGAAAACAAGCCATATTTCCTGTGAGAAAAGTCATTATAAAACAGCAGGTTCAGACAATGCTTTCTATTTCCATATACTACTTAGTCTATCTTATATTGTTACTTGACAAAGTTCTGCAAACTTTTTTTAAATGGATGCTTTCCACATATCTTAACATGGCTGAGAACACAAACAGTAACATCTAATGTCAGAGAGAATACTTTCTCCACACTGTGGCACACAGACCACTAACTCATATTGACTGTTTGGAGCATCTTCATTCATAATCTCATTGACCTATAAGGAAAACATCATGCAATATAAATCAGCCAAAGTCATTGCCCCACCAGCAGGAATTTGTTGTTACTGACATAGATGCAATAACAAGCTTTCAGCTAACAGAGACACATGGTACAAGGACACAAAACCTTTAAAATGGCAATATAATAATATTATTTACTTGCTGATATACACACACATTTTGTTTATAATGCCCAATCTGCTGACATTTTGAGATACCAAACACAGGTGTAACTAGCATTATCAATTGATATAATGCACTGCTTCCTGGAATGGAGCCATGCTCGTTCATTTAATTGCTTACACCTGCGCTTTTAGTCTAAATACTTTGAAAAAGCTTGAAAGGTTGATGCTAGCGAGCCTATCAGGATGCATGTGATTATTTGGCGAATATGATCAATAGACTGAAGAAAACACAAATTGTTGATGCTATGCTCATGTTATGCAATCATGAAAAAAGTTTGGTTTCCATAACAGGATGTGGCAGGACATCTTTCACTAGCTTTTGAATACATACAAATTATATATAATAATTTTTAAAAATTGTTTTACACTGTCAAGACAAAGAAGAGAGGTGAGGAAGTCTCCTTGTCAGGAATCAGGAACTAATGTACCAGAGGAAAGAACAAATAAGTGAGTGTGTATATTAGCAAGAGACAGTCTTGGCATTACGTGTGTGTGAACATGTGTGTGTGTGTGTGTGTGTGTGTGTGTGTGTGTGTGTGTGTGTGTGTGTGTGTGTGTGTGTGTGTGTGTGTGTGTGTGTGTGTGTGTGTGTTTGTTTGTGTGTGTATGTGTGCAACTGTGCGAGTGAGAATGCCTGAAAATGGCTAGCAAGCCTGAGAGGTGTTATCATCCTATGTAAAATCAGGTTAACACATTATGCTGCAGGGAGACAGCAAACTCAACAAAAATACATTCACTGTGATTACAGGCAGGATACAGGAATGAGGGTGGTTAAAATGAAGTACATAAGGAGAAAGGAAAAAGGGGAAGTAAGTGTACATGTGTTGACAAATGACAGAAATAGAGGTAAAATTGGGAAGGAAGAAATCTGAAATCGGGTATATACAAGAAGAAAATGAAAGAAGAGGAGGGGAGGAGGCAAACACATGAGATAACCAAACTCTTCCATGTGTCTAATAATAAGAGATATGCTGGCTTGTCATTTTCCCTCTCCTTTTTCCCTCCTCTTCGTGTCTTTTGTTCCATTCTTCCCACGGAGTGTTGCTGGGAGACAGAGGAGCGGTGCGTTTAATGTGGCTCCTATCAGTCAGTGCTCTGATGTCTATGTCCTGTTTTACCTTCTATTCTATCTCCCTGTCCCACTTTGCCATAACGAATATTAACTTCTGACAAAAAAGTTAATCCAACTTATTGAGAAAGTGAGGGAGACAAACAAGAACTAAAACTATGGAAAAATATTTTAGCAGGTGAGAAAAATAATGGTTGATTTCAGTGTTTTGGAGGGACACATTGAGAAGTTAAAATCTCTAATGGCACTCATACTGTGACCATAAAAAGCTCATTTTTGGTTGAAATCATTTGGTTTAAAACGTGAACTATATTTGTCCACACATAATTCCGATCAGTAGAGGACTCAGTCTAAGTCTCTATGTTGTTCTCACTTCTCTCTGCCAGGAAGTGCTGAAAGTAAATTACAGGACTGGCTGTCACACAATAAACTACTGCTTAACAAAACAAAATCTTATACCATGGTCTTTGATACCAGGCAGAAGCTCAAATCCAAACCTAATGTAGTAATAACATGTAAGGATGGCACTTCTCTGCATAAAGTAGATAGCTTTAAATATCTTGGTGTATGGCTAGACTCTGAACTTTAATTTAAACTACATGTTAGGGATTAATTTTGTCTTTACTTAAGATATTTTACCTTTCGGCCTGTTGACGTTTTACGACCGAACCCTAAGTCTGTTATCTGTCTTAAGGAATGGGAAGCCTCAGCTATTGCTGACATTACCAGTTTTATGACCGGTCAACTCTCGGTCACAAGAGCCATAGAGTCAGATAAGTGATTCAGTGTCTCCAGGTGTTCACGTATACCTTCCCCCAATATGCTGATTAGCTCTCTGTAAACTAGTTAAAGGTCTATTCGAGAGATAGGCTGGGCAGAATTGACATGACAACCCACCCGTGCAGTCAGAACTTTTTGCTGCTGTGACTTGTGATATGAATTCTCCGGCCGATGCTTGTAATAAACTACCAGTGTTTGACATCAGAACTCCTGCTCGTCCTGTGTCTCCTTCATGAGTCGGTGACTCCCACTGCATTGCTACACAGAAGTTTCCCTTACAAATTGGCGTTGTCGGCAGGATACCAATACATCTTCAGAACTGGTAAGTGTAATTTCAAATCTACATTTGGACATTGCCTTACCAGAATCTGTAATTGACGGTATCCTAAAATTACTTGTGAAACTGAGCGGTTGTGTTTCGTTTTTGGTTAATGAACATTTGGCTGATTGTCTCTGTGTAGCTGCTTGGAACGGAAGAACCATGCAAGCATGCACAGCTTATGTTCAGAGTAACCTTAAAGAAATACATCAGTAAAGTGGAGCTTCTGTTTGAAAGCAATGTAAAGATTTGTATTGGACAAATCGCCGAATTCTGGGGGTTTCAGCGGCCAACACAGCAGTTAAAAATAAGCAGCCTGAGATATTCCCCCCATCGCCTCTGTCAGCACGGGGCCATTAGCAGCCGCGGGGGTGTGTATAAATATTCCCCCGTTGTTGGGTGGCTGCAGCCGTGCAGCTGAGAGGAAGAAAGTCACAGCTTTTTGTCTATAAGCTTTAACTCACACCACCGCCATCTCTATTAAAAACGAGATGGTCTAAAAGCACTCGTTGTCTGTGACCGTCTTCTACATCGCTGGCAAGGCTGGGGCAGCACGAGGTGCGTGCATCACCTGATGCGCCACAGCTCTCTACTCTGCTGGAGGAACATTTCCTACGTTGCTTGGAAGTGTTCCCTACTTCGCTGGACCTGCTGGTGGCGATGCGGGGTGCATACATAAAATTATAGGCTAATTGATCACGTGTGGGCAGTGGCAAGCAAGCATAGAACAAAACTGTGTTTCATCGTTGTGATGAACACGATGGCGGGTGCATAGGCTGGTCGTGTAGGACTACAGTTACTGTGCTGTGTTTGGAGAGAAAGGGTAGCGGAAAAAAGTCTATGTTCTCCTGGTCGGGGATCATAGCACCACTAGAATAGAATGGTGGTGTTGCAAGAGGATAAGCTAGTTATCGCTTTTGGACGGTCTTCAGGCACGATCTTAGCTCTTGTACAAGGGTGGATGCGCGAGTAGGTGCTCCATTTGAATAATTCCCTACCCCCTCTGAAAACCTCCTAATTCGGACTAAATTGAGCTGAAAAAACTTAGCTGTCACGCTGGTGTTTATTGCGAGTTCATGTTTGTTTGTCTAATTGTTTCTATATTGGTTTGCCTACCCGCCGTCTTGTGTATGCTTTTTAACAACTAATAATGAATCAGTCCATAGCCAGGGTAAAATGAACTAAACTTTAGTTATCTCACCAAAAGTAAATGACTTGAGAAAAATAAATAATGTAAAGATGTAAAGCAAAATTATATATTATAGTATAAATGTGCTGCAAAATGAAAATAAATAGCAAAAGAGTGTTTTTATGTCCTGCATCTGTCTCACACCCTGAGACCCTCAGAGGCATCTCTGCTGGTCGTAAATACCGGCCTGAGGAGATCAGGGTTGCAAAAAATCTGTCTGCTCAATTAGGTCAATGTTGTATTATTTGTTTCACTTATTCTTAATCTATGTATTGTGTGGTGATAATGAATGAAAAGAAGAAAAAAAACGTAATGTATTGAACACATTCCGAAACAAAGCAGATAAGACAGAACTAGACTCAGACATAATACTAATTGTGGTTGAAACCTTTTGCGCTGTTGCTGCAAAATGGAAACTTTGTTGATTGTCTATTCCAACTGGCCACTGGAATCAGATAATTGATATAAGTTGAAGTTCAATTACAGTTTTTAAATATAGTTTAACATTCTTTATTAAAGGGTTTCAAATAATTTCTAGTACAATTGGTCTACAGACATTACTACAATTATAATAGTTGTTAAACTACTGAGCTTATGAACAATAGAGTAAAGGTCACTGGTTAAGCCAGGATCAATATATTTGTGGAGTTTTTTATTGTGTGCATAATAAATGGATTTAAATGAATTGAAAAAATTGTTTTAAAAGGAGTATAATGTTGCAATCTCTTTAAGATAAGTAATTGCAGTTCCAAGATATATGTTGTTTTCCCTGGGCCTCTCCTTCACAGGCCCACACAATAAATCATGAGACTTCCAAATGCGAACAGACAGAGCAACTAAAACAACTAAAGCAGCAGTGGTAATAATAATAGAAACGCTAAAGAGTCACATGTAATAGAAATATATAAAAACATTTATTTTAATTGTGTAGCAGTCAGTTTATAATTTTGGCAGCACTGTTGAGCATTTTGAAAATGTATTTTCATGCCTCTGTGCAAGGCTTAGTCTTTCTATCTGTATAGCCACTGGTGTTAAGTAACTAAGTACTATACTTGGGTACAATTTTGAGATACTTGTACTTTATTTAAGTATTTAAATGTTTTGCTACTTTGTTCTTCTACTCCACTACAGTTCAGAGGTACATGGTGTACTTCTACTCCACTACATGTATTTAATACCTTTAGTTACTTTACAGATCTGGATGAATGATGTGAAATATAATCAAGTGTTAAATCAGACTTTAGTTCCACCTGGAGTAAATCCACAAGCTACCCTGCAGTAGCCTATACAGGGTCGTTCAGACTAGCTGCACCTTTGCCAGCTTTGGGAGCACTTTCATGATCAATCATTATAAAACATATCATATATATTATTCTGAAATAAACCAATCTGCACAACGACTACTTTTACTGTCGCTATTTCCACTATATTTTGATGAGAATACTTTTATACTTTTACTTGAGTAACATTTTGAATGCAGTACTTTTACTGTAACATAGTATTCCTACACTCTGGTACTTCTACTTTTACTCAAGTACAACATCTGAGTACTGAAGCTAACGTTAGCAGATAGTGACAATGTGTGCTGGTTAGCTAGCTCAACGATTCCTTAAATAATATTGCGACAGAAACATTTTTCAGTTCACATCACGCTCTGCCGCTCCGACAGGGAGCTCTGCTCTGAACTCCTGAACGCCCCGTTCTAATAGCTGTTCACCAGCGGTCCAGTCTGTGCCACAGTGACTCCGGACCACACAGTTAATATTAACGAACGCACCCATAGGTAATGTAGCTGCTGAAGCTAGACCATCTTCGCGGAAAAGCAGAGCCTTATTATACATCCAAAAGCAGAGCCGACAGGCAGGAAGACTCAAGCATTCATTATAATATATAAAAAAGAACACCATGCGTGTCATGATGGCACATAACAGCTCGCGGCCGCAGATTACTCCGGGTCCCAGACCCCCCCATACCAAAAAAAACAATATATTTTTTTTTATTGCAGATCTACATGAATCACACAAACGACCTATTTTGGATTCAAAACGGCGAATTTCGCTGAAAGGTGACAAGTTTGCTTCCCTGCTTGTTATCCTTTCATCACAGAGCTGGGAAAATGGTGTATTGATTAGATTCTGATCCGTGCAAGTCCAATTTTAACTGACTTTAGTTCTAATGTTAATGTTAATTTGATTTCAACCCATAAGTAATTATTTAAATTAACTCAACATTTCACATGATGGATTAGTGTTCCACATTTTTCCCACTGATTTGTTTTATGATTAGGCCAATGGTAAAGAGAGACATTGATGGCCCTGTGTCCCTTTTGTTGGTACGTGGTTCCATTTTGTCTATGGCCTTGGACGGCTTCACTAAGAGTCACCCAGTTCTGCCCTGCTACAGTCCGGCTGAGTGCAGTCACAGAGATGCTATGGCTGCTCTACATGGCATTAATGGTCTGGTCCGAGAATGGACACAATTTCCTGCTCCCAGAGAGAATGACGCTCCTCAAACTGAACATTACAGCCGTTGATACTGTCTCACGTGGGTCTGCTCCCCCCCATCGAGCCATGAACTGAAAGCTTGACATCTGCTTTGAACACTTGGAAGCCTCATTGTCACACCAGCACCAACCCTTGGGTCAGTCAGATGAGACTAACGGCTTCACTTAGGGCATATGGGTCAGAAATATGACTCTCGTTACCACGGAGTGGGTTGTTTGTTTTTTTAAGGCTATTCATATTGCTATGCAGGGGATGCCTATAAGTTGACAAACTGTTAAAAGCCCCTACTATTTTTAGTATAGGCCTAATGTCAGGGGCCTCTTAATGTCTACTTCTGCATGTATTCACATTATATGGACCATGTTTCCACCTGGTAAAACTAGAGGCTGCACGAAACTCAGGCTACAATACAACCATTCTGTTCTGCTCTAACGATTCAATTTATAGATTCTACATCAAAACAGTTCGTTTTTATTGTTTCCAATGATAACGTCACCTTAAGTGGAGGAATGCAAACCTGTTTTCAAATGTAAGGTTTTGAATTTGTTTGACATTTCTCAGTAATGACACCCTCAGACGCCCACAATCATTCATGCTATGTCTTCAGTGGTAACTCAGATGTTAAGGGGGTTGAAGCTTTTCCTCCCAAATCGGCTATGCTTTGTTTTTTAACAAAGGTATGCATTTCCTGCATAATATATGTTTCTCACAATTGTTTTTGTCAGCTGCGCACAGGTGATACTGAGTCTTCTTGAATAATGGATTATGACCTATACCGTGCTTACATGGACTCGTATGTTTTATTTCATATCTAACAGAAGTAAGAGAGAAAGAGATGGGGAAGTAAGAGAAGAAAGACATGGGAAAGTAAGAGAGAAAGAGATGGGGAAGTGAGGAAAGAGGGAGATGAGGATGAGAGAGAGATGAGGAAAGAGGGAGATGAGGAAGAGAGAGGGATGAGAAAGAGAGAAGAGGAAGAAAGGGATAGGAAAGAGAGAAGAGATATTTGTGAGTTGCATACTGATACTGAGCCTTCTCGATTAATAGCTTATAGACATTAACATGTTTAAATAGACTCCTACGTTATTATTTCATATGTGACATATGTAAGAAAAGGGAGGGGAGAGTCAATTATATTGAGTAATTGATTTCATATTGGAACATTTATTTCTCAAACCTATGTTTTATGGAAGAGGAGATATGTATTTATGATAAACTAATCTTTTATCAAACGGTAAATGGTGAATTAATATAGAATCATTGAGAAGGGTTGATATCCACAGGGACTAGCTCACCTTTAACTTAAAATAACATGTCTCTGCTTTGGACTGATGAGTATATGATTCTTGCATGTTAAATGACTAACACAAACCTTACATTTATGCATGTGCATGTGTCAGGAAGGCTCCCAAATAATTCTGAGGGCCCAATCCTATTTTTGTAATTGAATGATAATGTGCTAATCCATTATCTTGAGTTGTCTGCACTCAGGAAAACATCCCTATCAAGTGTTAACCCAATAACTAGGACAGCTCTGAAGGCCAAGGGTCAGAGAGAGAGGATCACACTCTCCGGCTGCGGAGAGCACCCCCAGCCACGGGCAAGGAGGCATGAGGTCGTTCGAGATGAGAGGATTCTAATCTTCAACTTTCTGATGAGATGGGATGCTTCTTCATCTTTCTGCTCGGTGGGCTCAAACAGACAACTCTGCAGGACGAGCGATGGCTTCAGAGGCTTCTATAATCAGGGCTGCACATAACTGGTGCGCAGGTGCGCATGCGCACCTCCGCCAAAAAAAGAGCACCGGGTCATTTGAAAAAAGGCGCATTTGCGTACCAACATTAAGAGAGAGAGAGGGGAGAGAGAGAGAGAGAGAAGAGAGAGAAGAGAGAGAAGGGAGAAGAGAAAATAGAGGAGAGAGAGAGGAGATAGAGAGAGGAGAGAGAAGAGAGACGAGAAAAGAGAGAAGAGAGGAGAGAGAGAAAGATATTTGCGAGTTGCATATGAACTCAGGGCCGGCCCGTCGCACTGGCGTTATAGATGTTCGCCTAGGGCGCCAGATCTGGGGAGGCGCTGCGCTGGCAGCTCTGGGAGGGAAAAAAAACATTTTTGACCGTTGGGGCTCATCCTAATTTTCGGCCTTGATGTAACAACATTCATAATTAAGTAAATGTAACACCCTTTTCATCCCGGTTACACGTTTCATTTGCCCTGTACGATAGGCGCTGTAAGTGATGAAAATGGGGGATGTTGGCTTATCTGGCGCCCGCAGCTCACAGCCAAAATGCGAGGGAGGGTGCACCGGTTCTGGCGCAGTTGTTATTAGAATCTGGTGCTAGCTGCTCTAACGGATATAAGTAGAAGATGTTTCTACAATGATGTGGAGGGAGAGTCCTCTCCAGTCAGACTGAGAGGCTCAGTGAGGTAAAGGACTCTTGAGTGTTTAGATAGTTCACTTTAGTCTAAGTTATCTCAGTGGGTCTCAAACGTTTTGATCACAATTTATGTAAGCACATATTTCCAAGGCACTCCTTTATAATTATTGGGATAAACAGGTTTGAAATCATTCCAATGTATACTATAGGACAGTAAACCAGACATATCGTTTAAAACTGGAAAGATAAAAAAAATGCATAAATAAAGAAATGTTAAGGTAAAATAAGATATGAATGAACAACACAAATAAAATAAGTTACATTCATTTGTTATTGGCTATGGTAGGTTATTGGTTATGTTCACATACTTATTTGATTACATCCACTTGTCTAAGATGACAACAGAGCTGTCATCTTAGACAAGTGGATGTAATCAAATAAGTATGTGAACATAACCAAAACCAGCTGTTGACTTGTGGATGCAAGCATCTAATCACAGACTCAACCAGAGAGAAAGTACTAGGCCTACATCATCAGCTACCATGTCTGACAGAGAGGAAGACAGTGAGGAGAACAGTCAGGAGGGTAGTGATGACAGCTTGTATTACTGGTCGTGCTAATGTTGTCTTGTGTTCACCTCTGCATGTGTGTTCTGTGTTCACCTCTGCACGTGTGTTCAGTGCCGTGTGTCTGGCAAATAAAGTCCAGACCCCCTCAAAAGTTACGGTTTATTTCATTTTAAGGATGAGCACCAAGCAACATCTCCAGGTGCTCCTTTGAGAACCAGGGCAAAAAAGTTATGTGCACCCCTGTCTATAATACAAGGTTCCATGTTTCTTGGAGGAGCAGATGTCTTCCAAACCTCTCCCATCACGGGGGGGGGGGGGGGCATCTGGATGTGCCACTTGGAATAGGCAGTTGCACTGCTCTCAAGCGAAGCAGAAGGAATGCAGGCAGATGAGCCTCCATTTCACTGGGGGGATCATACAGTGCTCACTGAATGATCCACACAAAAGCAGAGCAATTGGGGGGGATTGAGATATGGCGCTCTGATGAAGAAGAGTTTTGAGCCAATCTGCACCTCAGTGCTAATCTACAGTATCAGGATGCCTTTAAACACCAGACACTCTGTGTCATAAAGAGAGGAGGAGAACGAGTCAGGAGGACAGGTTCTTCCAGCTCTTGTACAAAGATAACATTTGAATTGAATGACCAGATGTTTACAGATGTAAAATTAATGATTGTTTTTATATTTCCGATGAACAGACATGTGTTAAATAGTGGTGATAAATATATTTTGTCAGATCAGATTACACTTTCACACTAAACAAAATTAATTAATTGATATTTTCAGATTATAAAGGTATTGAACAATAAGATATTTCTAATATTATAACAGATAATGTTACTATCCTTAATTGTCCAGCAATCAGGCTTAACAACACTACTCTTCAATGTATTATCCATGCACAGAAAGACTTACAATGATGTTTCAAGTTTTAAATGTTTAAACCTTCCTTTCCAGGTTTTTACAAAAGTCTTTGAATATTTGCCTAACTTTTCCTTTTCAGATTGTCAGATTGACGTTTTGAGAATTGTTTAATTTTCCTTTCAGATTTTGAACAATGTACTTGATTAAAATGAAGGTATTGATTTCATTAAAACTGAGTGCCTTACCCTTGATTTAATATGTAATGAAGTAAACGTAAAGTAATCCTAAATTGAGGACACTGTAATTTTGCAGATTACGAATTGATCAAATCACCACTGTGAATTTTATACCTTAACTGTGATTTTATACCTCAACTGGATCTGTTATGATCCTGATTTTATACCTCACCTGGATCTCTTATGATCCTATGTTTTAAATGCATTTGTACGGAGCCCTGGAGGGTTCATAGAGAGAAAAATAAATAAAACGTGGCCACGTTTTACTTTCTCTTGCGCACGCTTTAGTAACTCGTGCGCACGAGTTACTAAAGCGTGCGCACGAGTTAATAAAGCGTGCGCACGAGTTACTAAAGTGTGCGCACGAGTTACTAAAACGTCCGCACGAGTTAATAAAGCGCGCGCACGAGTTACTAAAGCATGCGCAAGAGTTACTAAAGCGTGTGCACGAGTTAATAAAGCTTGGCCTCGTTTTGTGTGTGTGTGTGTGTGTGGGGGGGGGGGGGGGGGGGGGGCATTTGTTTATGATAGTATCGTTCGTTCCGGTGCACTCCGGCAGGACTATAGCATACACTTAACTATGGGGAACCAGATTTGTTTAAAGTACTGTTCGTGGTAATTTGAAAACAAATGCCGGTGGTGTCGGATACACACGAACACGCACACAGAGCGGAGCTGAGCACACACACACACACACATCATGCGCCCCGGTGACAGGACATCTCCTTCATAAAACGAGGGAGAATACTCTGGTAGTTCGATGTGTGTATAGGTGTGTGTGGTTAAACGTAGTAGCCTCGATCTCTATTCAGCGGTTCTAATGAAGGGAAACGCAGTGAAGTAAACAGTAAAAGGCACAGCTCTTTGCAGCTGGTGCTGCTCTTCTCAGATTCTGCTGAGTTACACGTTACTGCCTCCAGTGCCCTGTACGACGAAGCCAGTTCAACAGACCCTGGACCTGGACATGTTCGATTTACCCGGCTTAACTAACCCTAACAAACGCGATGTCGATAAGCGGTCCTACGAAGCTGGTTATCAACTCAGTAAATCAACCAGGGTTTCTCTGTCCGGCTGAGAGCGCGTTCATGTGAAAGGGACGGGGTTAGCAACATTTGACCAATCACAAACATGGAGACGCGTGCTGACAGCGCAGCGTCATACTTCATGAATGAATAGTGTAAATAGCAAATCCTGCTTCGTAGTACAGGCCACTGGTGCCGCAGAGATTTCATAAAGTGAAAGAGGTTTTCCTTCTATAAAACAGCTGTGGGCAGCAGATACTGTGAGTCACGGACAGGAATCCCTCAATTTAAATAAAACGAGGCCACGCTTTATTAACTCGTGCGCACGAGTTACTAAAGCGTGCGCACGAGAAAGTAAAACGTGGCCACGTTTTATTTATTTTTCTCTATGAACCCTCTAGGGCTCCGTACATTTGACTAGTGATTGCCTTAAACTAAATCTTTAAACTGCAAGCTGGTTTTGATTTTACAGTTTGATAAGGGAGATCAGCTAATGGTTACATGTTAAAACATATTATTTTAAAGAAGATGTTTTTGCTATTATGCGTCTGTGTTTTATGTGCGTTCATTATTGTGCTTTTGACAACAAATGATCCAAACATTGATGAGAGATGATTTTCTATTGTGATTGTCTGTGTCAATCATTGTGGTTGAATGTTTCAGTCTTATTCTACTTTGTGATGTAAATTGATGTACGGTGGGACTACACTCAAATCTGAAGACGCCTATTGATTTAAGTATTGACCAAATTATTATTAGACTAATGTTTTCAGGTTATCATAAATGATAAAAAGAGTGGGCTGTTAGGGATTAATTTTGTCTTTACTTAAGATATTTGACCTTTCGGCCTGTTGACGTTTTACGACCGAACCCTAAGTCTGTTATCTGTCTTAAGGAATGGGAAGCCTCAGCTATTGCTGACATTACCAGTTTTATGACCGGTCAACTCTCGGTCACAAGAGCCATAGAGTCAGATAAGTGATTCAGTGTCTCCAGGTGTTCACGTATACCTTCCCCCAATATGCTGATTAGCTCTCTGTAAACTAGTTAAAGGTCTATTCGAGAGATAGGCTGGGCAGAATTGACATGACAACCCACCCATGCAGTCAGAACTTTTTGCTGCTGTGACTTGAGATATGAATTCTCCGGCCGATGCTTGTAATAAACTACCAGTGTTTGACATCAGAACTCCTGCTCGTCCTGTGTCTCCTTCATGAGTCGGTGACTCCCACTGCATTGCTACACAGAAGTTTCCCTTACACTACATATAAAGCATGTAATACAAAAAGTCAATTACGGAATCGGTGTTTTACACCGCTCTCGCAATTGTTTTACGCTCAGTGTCCGAAAGAGAATTGCTTCTCAACTTATTCTTCCGATTATGGACTATTGTGATGTTGTCTACCAAAATGCACATAAATCAGATCTTGCTCCACTCAACATAGCCTACAACAGACTATGCAGATTTGTTCTTGGTTGTCCTTTTCGTACACATCACTGCACAATGTATAACCAACTTAAATGGCCTTCTTTAAATGTAAGAAGTCACACGCATTGGCTTCAGCTGATATTTAAATGCATTTATCTTAACTATCCCCCTTATTTAAAGCAGTATTTTGTACCCTACTCACCAAATCATCAAGTTAGATATTCTGTTCAGATTTATTTCTCTGTCCCCTCTGCAAAAAAATTGATTGGTAGAAGAGCGTTCATTTTCAAAGCCCCAACAGACTGGAATACTTTACCTGCTGCTATTAGATCTCTTGCATCATTGAGTATATTTAAACATGCATTGTTATCTCACTTTCAACTGGTCTGTACTTGTTATAACTGATATTGATGAAACTGATTTGCTCGACTGTCTCAAATTGTAATGATTGTGTGCATTGCTTGAATTTTACTTAACAGACTGTATGTGGTTTGTCTTGTGTGTCATGGTTTGCATTTTGTCTTTTTGTTTATGTATGTCTGTAAGTTGTTGCTATTGTCGGGACCCCCTTGAAAATGAGATGGTGCATCTCAAGGGGTTTATCCCAATGAATACACATTTCTATATATATATAAATATGTAATGACTCAAATGGTTGCTGATTACAGCCATAAGGAATGGACAAGGAACACGACTGCCATGGAAAATAGCTGCCATGGAAGATGGCAAGGACTAAATACCATCTGTTAACAAAACTGTCCTGGAGAATGGAAAGAATTATATTAATGTTTCTCTTGGAAATATTAATTATACACTGAACACAAATATAAATGCAACACTTTTGTTTTTGCTCCCATTTTTCATGAGATGAACTCAAAGATCTAAAACATTTTCTATATACACAAAATAACCATTTCTCTCAAATATTGTTCACAAATCTGAAAAAAATCTGTGATAGTGAGCACTTCTCCTTTGCCGAGATAATCCATCCCACCTCACAGGTGTGGCATATCAAGATGCTGATTAGACAGCATGATTATTGCACAGGTGTGCCTTAGGCTGGCCACAATAAAAGGCCACTCTGAAACGTGCAGTTTTGCTTTATTGGGGGGAACTGGAACACGCTGTCGTATACGCCGATCCAAAGCATCCCAAACATGCTCAATGGGTGACATGTCCGGTGAGTATGCTGGCCATGCAAGAACAGGGATATTTTCAGCCTCCAGGAATTGTGTACAGATCCTTGCAACATGGGGCCGTGCATTATCATGCTGCAACATGAGGTGATGGTCGTGGATGAATGGCACAACAATGGGCCTCAGGATCTCGTCACGGTATCTCTGTGTATTCACAATGCCATCAATAAAATGCACCTGTGTTCGTCGTCCATAACATACGCCTGCCCATACCATAACCCCACCACCACCATGGGCCACTCGATTCACAACATTGACATCAGAAAACCGCTCACCCACACAACGCCACACACGCTGTCTGCCATCTGCCCTGAACAGTGAAAACCGGGATTCATCCGTGAAGAGAACACCTCTCCAACGTGCCAGACGCCATCGGATGTGAGCATTTGCCCACTCAAGTCGGTTACGACGACGAACCAGAGTCAGGTCGAGACCCCGATGAGGACGACAAGCATGCAGATGAGCTTCCCTGAGACGGTTTCTGACAGTTTGTGCAGAAATTCTTTGGTTATGCAAACCGATTGTTGCAGCAGCTGTCCGAGTGGCTGGTCTCAGACGATCTTGGAGATGAACATGCTGGATGTGGAGGTCCTAGGCTGGTGTGGTTACACGTGGTCTGCGGTTGTGAGGCCGGTTGGATGTACTGCCAAATTCTCTGAAACGCCTTTGGAGACGGCTTATGGTAGAGAAATGAACATTCAATTCACGGGCAACAGCTCTGGTGGACATTCCTGCTGTCAGCATGCGAATTGCATGCTCCCTCAAAACTTGCGACATCTGTGGCATTGTGCTGTGTGATAAAACTGAACATTTTAGAGTGGCCTTTTATTGTGGCCAGCCTAAGGCACACCTGTGCAATAATCATGCTGTCTAATCAGCATCTTGATATGCCACACCTGTGAGGTGGGATGGATTATCTCGGCAAAGGAGAAGTGCTCACTATCACAGATCTTTTCAGATTTGTGAACAATATTTGAGAGAAATGGTTATTTTGTGTATAGAAAATGTTTTAGATCTTTGAGTTCATCTCATGAAAAATGGGAGCAAAAACAAAAGTGTTGCATTTATATTTTTGTTCAGTGTAAGTGAGAAACATTATCTGCTCACTCCCCAGTTACACACAACAAAATATGAGCTTCCATCTCCTCCACATAGATCCCTGGTTCCTCTATTGGGTCTTTGTTTACTAATCAGATAAATGCAACATTCATTTTAATTTAATGATTTCATTATCTGGCACTACATTCTCATTCTCTTCAACATATTTATACTAGGGCTGTCAAGTTAACGCGTTAATAACGCGTTAACGCAAAAAAAAAATTAACGCCACTAATTATTTTAACGCATGTGTATTTTTTTTCCTTGGCCGCCCCGTAGTTTCAGAGCGCATCGAGTTTAAAATACCATCTACAAGCTGATGCTGACAGCCCCGCTCCTGCTGCCCGCTTGTGGCAGACCACACTTCCACGCTCACCGGCAGGCACCGACTGGCTATTGGGAGGACCGGGAGGGTGTGTGTATGTGTGGCTCGAGCGAGCGAGAGAGAGACCTTACGTGCATTGTTGTTGTTAGCATCTGGTACTAGCTAGCTGCGCTAACAGATATAAGGAGCTGCTTAAATGAAAACAGAGGAGCGACATCTCGCCGACAACTGCGCAGAGCACTTGACTTTATACAGAAAGCCAGACAGTGGGACATTGTACGAGAAGTCAGCACACTCAGCACGGATAGTGCAACATGATTGCAGCGTCCAGGCAGCTCCCGTTCGAGCATATGCCTTGAGTTGCACATAGCTCCAACGATCCATCTCTCTCACACACACACACACACACACACACACACACACACACACACACACACACACACACACACACACACACACACACACACACACACACACACACACACACACCATTTTTATTGTATTAGGTTCCAGGTTGAATTGAGGCGAATATTTGTAATGTTCAGAAGTTGTTGTGTTTAATATTCATGAGAATATTTGTCATTGTTCAAATGATAATAACATTAGCATAAAGCATATTTGTCCACTCATATGTTGATAAGAGTATTACAAACTTGAAAAATATTCCTCTAAGGTACATTTAGAACAGATCAAAAATGTGCGATTAATCGCGATTAACTATGGACAATCATGCGATTAATCGCGATTAAATATTTTAATCGATTGACAGCCCTAATTTCTACTGTTTCTAACACACTTTTTATTTATACAGGTTCTGTACTTTAAGCTATTTTTAGTTGTAGAAATCTTTCATTTGGCTTTTGCTGCATTCCCAAGATAATTTGTCGGGAAATCTTCTTGTCTCAGCCTGTGAAAGATCCCAGGAATAGCTTGAAAACATGCGATATCAGACTTTTAAACTAACCTCCTTTTTCTAATTTCTCAGAAAGTAAACCATTGTACCTTCAGTACAAGATGAGGATATTCTGGATTAATAAATGCTGTTCCAATGGTATTATTACTACCACTGTGTAAGACCAGAACGTGTAATTATATGGCTTTATGACCCAAGCATTACTATCTGGTGTCACGCTTTTTTTAATACATGTATGACAAGCTTTTCTTTTAGAAAGTACAACTTCCTCAGGGTAGCAGCTCTTTTTCTCCCCTCTCTTGACAGCACTGCCATCGTTTCCGACACACACTGTATATTTTAATACTAATCCCCGTAAACCATCAAAGGGAAAAGGAGGTGTGATTGTTACAGTAATCCCCCAGGATCCTTAATGGGTGAAAGTGAATGAGAGCAGAGGATTATGGGGCTGTGACGGCCAATATATTCCGTAATTAGCCAGTTAACAGCCTCGGCGATGGCAGGATTAGCCGGGTTTTAGCCGAAAACTTGACAGAGGCTACACATGACTGACAGATTGCATAGTGCTGGAGGAGAGGTAGCCAGTAAGAGGCAAGAGGGGAAAGAAAAAAACAAGAAAGAGAAAAAAGAGAAGGGCAATGGAGTGAGAAATTGGACAAAAAATGAACATTTTTCTATAGTTAAAACGTTCAGCCAAGATGTTTTATATATATACAAATATAATGAACAGGATAACAGATAACACACACAGCATCATCCTCTGTGAAGGATTCAACTGTTCTCTGAGAGGTGTTTCTAGATATAACACCGGAGACTACCATCCGAGAACATCTTATTTAAAATGACCTTCTTAATGTCAATCTGACACAGACTTCAAATGGTTGTGTGTATGTTGGGTGCTGACTGATTCCAACAAGGAAGTACCAAAAACTGAACTTCCTTTATTTCAAATATCTACGATAAAAGATGGAGAAGGAACAGAGTGATGTTGTTTCATTTAGTTTAAGGTATGCCCATTGGATGTTCAGGTCACAATTGATACAGTATACCACATTATTTAAAAAAAAAAATAGATCCCACCCTTAGGAAACATACAAAGCCCACCTTTACCGCAGAGTGACAATGAATAGTTTTAGGTTCACTTTCACCCATTAAAGCAACATTACACATCCAATAACAAATGTGCACGGGTTGTGAAAGCATCGAGGCTTTATTTGGTCAGGGTCCAAAGTGTATTCTGCCAATTTATAAGTCTTTGATCATCCATAATCAGACACGTTGAACATATCAAAAGACCTTTGTATATCCTGATTCTCACAAAGGTGTGAGGCGGTGGTGAATGACTGGATCCACAAAGCATGAGACTGTGTCACAGACTGATCACATTTAGTTTCCTGTGAGCATGACCCCGATTTTTCCCCGAGGAAAAATACAACATTAGTCATTCATTAGTTTACTAATTTCATTAATTATCAAAAGAAGATCATACAAAAACTTTAAATGAGTGTTTGGTTTGAAGAAAAAATTCAGACAAAGTTTTGGGGAATTTTCCCAACTTTCCTTGAGTCAGAATACCTTGTGACAGACTTTATATTATGTGTGTTAAAATCTGAATTTATGTCAGCCAACAACATATGGCTATCTTGGCTTGACTGTTTGTATTATCAAATAAATTATAAAAAACTTAGCAAGTGAATTGAGGGGAGGCCCACAGACTCAGTCTTAAAGCCCCTGCATTATGATCTGTAAACGGGTCCCTTACAAAGTGACCACTGATTGAATATGCAATGTTGTTTGATCCAATGGTTGTTTTTATTTTTAATTCTCCTAACATTGCAGGTCTGTTTTAGAGTGTACAGTCTGAACAACATGCATCACCATGGCCTGGTAAACTCAGTTTGATGTGACTGATGTTTTTTTGAGTAGCATACATATTTTACAGGGGAGCATATTGCCACTGTTGGCTAAGCTTCACTTGACCAACCTGCTGTTTACAGGCCTGCCAATTCATTCTTCACTCAAAATCTAACCAGAAAACTGACTCTAAAAAAAGGGTTTAAGCATAACAATCTGTTTTTCAGTGTATTTATGAAGTCCACTTTTTATTAAAAAAAAACAATACATATAATTTCTCTTTATTCACATTTATTTATTCCCTATTCATATGTTCTGGCGTCTGGAAGATTTAGTATGTTTGTGACTTATAGTTTTTTGTTTTTTTATTCATGGAGACATTTTGTTGATTAATGGAGACAACAAGATTATATCAGATTATATTTACTTTATTAAACCAAACTTGGGAAATGTTTTCGTTGCAGCAGCATGTAAAACAAGTAATGCACATAATTATAAATAAACAACAGTAGAAAATAAACAATTGTACAATATAAAAACCTCAAAATAGAAGATAAACAGAACTAGAGGAAAGACTGAAAATATAAAAGTTGACCGTGAAGAAAAATTGTGTAATTTATCTGACAAAACACTAATTACACTATGATCTTATAACAATGTATATATTTTAACAGTAATACTTTTTCAATCAAGTTTTCTTTTAGATAAATAGAAGTAACAACTTTGTGTTTGTGTATTGTAAAATGTATTAACATCCTGCAGCAATTGGACAGTATATAATGTACAGATGTATTTAAAGCTGCAAGAATATAGTAAATATCAAGTGAAGGAAGCAATATGATCAATATGGCATTACTCACTTTGATAAAGAAAAATATGACTAAATTAAACAAAATGTTACGGCATATTCTCTGTTTGAGAGCTCGTACGTTTGCATCGCCCGCACCTGCTGTTTGCCAGTCAGCGCTACACCAAAGGCCTGTACTACGAAGCTGGTTCAACCTAACATGGATATGTTTGAGTTAGCCGGTTGGCCTAATCCAAAACAAAGCCACTCTCGCTAAACTGTCCTACAACGCGGGTTAGTGGATCGCTCAAACCAGCCGTGTCCTTAGGTGCGCGTTCACATAAAAGGGGTGGTATCTGGAGCATTCGACCAATCACAAACATGGAGAAGCGTAGCTACTGACAGCGCAGCGTCATACTTCCTGAATGAAAAGTCAACTATAATATTAGACATATAAAGAACTTTAAAAGAAGTTAAACTTTAAACATCCATGACTTAAATACTTTATCCAGGATAAAAGCCACATAGCTGCACCTGCAAGGTGAATACAGCTGGTAAAAGAAACAGTGTTTGAATGCGTACATTAACAGGTTTATGATATCACTGCCCCGTCTAAGAGTGGATCTGACTTTAATTACATTTGTCTCGAGTGTTTCGTCAACTTAATGTGTTGCTTAAAATAATACTTCTGCATACAGTATGTGACACTGTGAGTGTTGCACGGCCAGATACGGCTCAGCTGAATCAGATAAGAAAATATATGATACATTATGATGTGATGTGATATGAATGATAATGGGACACATCGACGTCTGCACTCACAGTGCCGCGGACTGTAGACTACGTAATGTTACTTTGATCCGGTTACTTATGTTGTGGCAGATATGTAATTAAGCTTTCTTAACATAATAGTATAATAATAGTTATAATAGTCAAATTGCTCTGAAGATGGGAGGTGATATTCTATTCATTTTCACGTTCACACAGTCAGGGATTTTGGCCGGCCGTCTTTCCTGCAACGGCTGTTTAAACTGTATTTCCTCCGCACACTGAGCTCTGATTGGTCAGCAGGCGTGGTGCTTTCACTGAGTTGATCTCTTATCCTGGAACCTATCCTGCTTCGGAGCACAGACTAGGGCCCTTTCTCATGTCATCAAATCCCCCTCCTCGACTCCTCGGTCCTCCGGTAGTGACCCGGAAATGAATTTCAGCGCACCATGTTGAAGGACATCTGATTTCTCTGGCCCAATCCCAAACCATTCCCTCGACCCTACCCCTCCGTGATGGAGTGAACTCCGTCTGTAGCCACACTCGCAGCTCAACGAGGCTCCCTCCTGTCAGATGGAGGGAGTAAATACAGCAGCAAGCTTTGGGACGGCCTCCCTTCTCTCCGGCAGAAACAGGAAATGCCGTAACTGTATGTAACAACGGTTTCAAATCAGCATCTCTTAGACAAAAAGTTTAAATGAATAACTCAAATAAAACTCCAAACATCTTTCATTGTGTTTCAAAGCTCTTTTAGTTTTAAACCTGATATTTATAAGCTTCTTAGTTTTTGCAACGGTCTGTAAATATACAACTTTATAATAAAATGCACACATTTACCTTTTTCTAGACTAAACACAGGTATGATCCTAAGTTAAAAACATATGAGGTTATCATGAGGTTGTTAACATCGCAATTTATCAGTGGATGTTTGCTGGAACTACTTATAAACAGCGTGTTTCCTGACGGACACACACAGCGTGACTCCGGTCAGGTAGAGACCGGTCTCAAGTCAGCACCGCTGCAGACTCGCTGTTTGAGGGCTTGATAGCCCACTCCCCCTCCACACTCGTTGCTTTGGAACAGCCCTCAATATGGCGGACCCTCCGCGTGAACGCGCAAACGGAGGGGTAGGGGTAGGGTGTAGGGGGCGGTTTGGGAATGGGCCTCTAAATGCACTTCGAGGACCGAGGATCGAGCGTCGAGTAGGCTCTCGAGGAGCTCTAACCGAGGATACACTGATGGGTCCTCCATGGCTCCTTCGTGGATGCATTTCCGGCAACAGAGATGTTTCAAAGAGTCGTGACGCACGGCCGGACTTATCTCAGCCAATGACAGCTCTGCATGCATCCCCTGGATATTATTTTATTAACTGCTCTCATCGCGACGCGATGTTTCCAGAGAGAACAACTGTGAGGTCCGTGCAGAAAGCAGAGCAGTGTGTATAATATATATCACTCAGTATAACAGACCTACTCTCTTTATTTGCTTTAGTTTAGTAGATATCTACAAACAAAGAGTCCATATTTTTCTAAAACCATTTAGTGCTTCACATAATAAAATACACAACGGCTGTGTGTGGCAGAGATGGGGACTCGAGTTTGTGACTCGGACTCGAGTCGCACTTAAGTCGCACACACAGAGACTTCAGACTTGACTTGGACTCCTGCTCAAAAGACTTCGGACTCGACTTGGACTCGTGTTTTGGGACTCGTGAACAATCATTGTGTTTTCTATTTTTTGCGTATTAAAGGTGGGGTAGGTAAGTTTGAGAAACCGGCTCGAGATCGCTAGAATTTGAAAATACACTACCGGAGAAAATCTGCCACTTCCTCACAGAGCCCCTGTTATGCCGTAGGTTGAAGCCTTGCCGTGGATTGAAGCCCTGTTCGCGGGGACGCGCAAAGGTGACGTCATCGCCTGTATTGAGCGTTCGCCGTTTTTTCACCCTTTTCAAAGCTTTTTTCACCCTTTTGAGTGATATATCAGATTAAACAGCAAACGGCTGAATAAATAATGTGCATACAATTGCGAGGAGGCTCGTTTTAAGGACACGTTTTTCAGATCTGTCACAATCTTCGTATTGGAATAAACTTCCGTTTTTGAGTGTATAGTCCCACTCTGTTATATTCCTCCTTCCTACAGAACAGACAATGACAGGATAATATGTGATTTGTCAGTATAGTCCTATTTCTTAAAACCTTCTCTGTTGTTTAAGTGTCTGATAACCACGAATAGTAAGCAATGATATAACAGTAATTATATCACATGATCATGTCAGACACTGTGTTATTTTCAATCAAGCCTAAAAGATAATGTGTTCAAACTGGCTTCACTCACTTGAATTGCTCCTTTGAATATCATGTTTATATATCCCTACTCAACACATGTTTGTATTGTAATGCCACTCATATTTTTTTTTAAATTGTATTTTAAGGTGACATTGAATGCTTTGAAAGGTGCCCTAAAATAAAGTGTATTATTGGTGTCAATAGGTAAGATCTGCACTGTTCTCTACATAACATGTTCAGAGCAGGTATTTCTCCTGCCGGATTTGGAACCCCCCCTATATCTTTCTCCAGGATAGTCACAACTTCACCAAAATCACACTGGTGCTTGCTGTTCCCCTCTAGTTTATGCTCACAAAAGCATTTCACTCTGGGCCCTGCAGGTGAAAAAATAAAGAGGGGCTTCCATATCCGGCATTGCAGTTGTTAGAGCTGCCGGATTTTGAAGTGCCCCTTGTAATTTTGGCTAGGATAGTCACAGACTCACCAAAATCACACTGGTGCTTGCTGTTCCCCTCTAGTTTGTGCTCACAAAAGCATTTCACTCTGGGCCCTGCCTGTAGAAGAGGCATGCAGTCTTTTTACAGTGCTTTCATCCTGATTGATGAGTCAATAAAGCAGTTCAGTGTTTATGGTCATTTGGCATGTGTATTTGATTATTGATTTTTAATGGCAGTGTTTTGAAAATGGCAAACAAGTGACTATGTCAGTTGTTTGCCTGAACTGTAGAACTGCGTGCAGTGTTGCAAAAGTGCCCTGTTGAATTTAAAATTGAGTGCAAAGCTGAAAATGTGTTTAGATTTTTGGAGACTTGAGCTGAGGTTTTGCTTTTGAGTGTCACTTTAAATAATGTTGCTTTATGTGTAATTTGAGTGTGTTTGCAAACGAAAAATACTGTATTGGTCTAATTATTTATAATTTACAAACCTATTGCAATAAAGTGAAGAGATGGAGAAGATACCACAAATGTGAACAAATATGTTTGGGTGAGGTTAAAAGAATGTCCCTTTATTTTGTGTCCATGTGGTAATAAAGAAGGTGTGCGCTGTTGAAAGAATTCAAAACACTTGAACTTGTAAAAACAGGGATTTATCATTGCCAGGAAAAAGGATAACTTTATTATTATGATATTATTCAGAAACGCAGAAATGACTTGGACTGCAAGCAAATAGAAAATCTCCCTCAGGATAGAAAGTCTGCTCTGCCGGATTTGGAAGCCCCTTAGATAGTCACAGACTCACCAAAATCACATTGGTGCTTGCTGTTCCCCTCTAGTTTGTGCTCACCAAAGCATTTTACTCTGGGCCTAGCATTTTACTAGAGGGGAACAGGCAACACCAGTGTGATTTTGGTGACATTGTGACTATCCTGGCCAAAATTACAGGGGGCGCTTCAAAATCCGGCAGCTCTAGCATATATAAGATATAGGGGGGGTTCCAAATCCGGCAGGATAAATACCTGCTCTGAACATGTTATGTAGAGAACAGTGCAGATCTTCCCTATTGACACCAATAATACACTTTATTTTAGGGCACCTTTCAAAGCATTCAATGTCACCTTAAAATACAATTACAAAAAATATATGAGTGGCATTACAATACAAACATGTGTTGAGTAGGGATCAATACAGGCGATGACGTCACGTTTGCGCATCCCCGCGAACAGGGCTTCAATCTACGGCAAGGCTTCAATCTCTACGGCATAACACCAGCCCCTCCTCCATAACACACGAACGCGCACATGACCAATGAGGGCACGAGATACATTTGTGCCCCGATGGGAGGCTGACAGGCAGGTAGGCCATCCAGTTATTTTAGTCGGGCCGGCTATCGGGATGTTAAGAGCATTCCATGGAGTATAACAAAAAGTGTATCTCGAGCCGGTTTCTCAAACGTACCTACCCCACCTTTAACATTAACATTAACATCATACACCATGGCGACCGGCGGCACACCTGCAGCTGTACCGCTTGTAATTAGGTTCAACTATAAAAACTTCGAACAAAACGCCGGCGGCACCAACAAAAGGAGCGCACACTGCAAAGTCTGCAATATTAAAATCAAGGATGCTGGTGCAACAATGTCAAATTTCATCAGGCACTTGAAAACTCACCCGGAGAGGTCAGTCACATTAACGCATATGGACGGTTAGCAAACATGTTTAGCTCAGCATCAGCTATGTAATGTTAACTTAGCTTGCTACTAGCTTTGTAACTGAATATTTGAAAAGATGAGTGAATGTTTGCTTGTCACACTTGTTTGCGTTGAGTGGCGTTGACATCCAACTCTTGACATGACATAAAAAAGGTCGGTAACGTTAATCATTACGTTCCGCTGCTACCATCTACTGGCTAACGTTAAACGTAGAAAAATACATAGTTACATACATAAATACATCTGTCGGTTTATAGGCAGGTTACAGGTTTATTGTTGACCACGTAACGTTAATGTTACAGGTTTATCAGGTTACCATTACACTGGGTTTGAGTGAGAGGATATAGGAATATGTTTATTTATAGTAGACTTAAAAGATGTTAGAGACCCAGTGTAATTAAACAATACGGTTGCAGAGGTCACATTTGAACATTTTTGTCCACTGGCCAAATGGCTAGCCTAGTGAATGTTGACATTTTACCAGCCACTCAATAGATTGCCATTGTTATTTTTGGCTGGTGCGTGCAACATACAGTACCAGCCACTTGCATGATTTACCAGCATTTGGCTGGTAAATGGTGTTAATGGTAGATATCTCTTTTGGAACAGGTCATGTTTTAATATCACCAGTTCAGTATATTTCAGATAATATTGCAGCAATAGTTTTTTAGTTGCAAATGGCACAGAACAAATGTATACTTTTAAGTACTTTTAACACAGTTTCCCTGCGGGGGATTAATAAAGTATTTGTGATTCTGATTCTGAAGTGTTTTGCTTATAAGTTGTTTGCATTTAGCTAAAGTGTGATGTTTTTCCTCATATTGCATTGCAATAGCCTGTTTAAAGTGATCATATAACAAACAACTAATCAGTACTGATACTGTATGCTAATAGATATAGGAGTGATAATAATACAGTAAATGCTTTGAATGTCTTAGATATAGCTGTGCAGTATTCTTAACAGACTGGATAGTAGCAGACAATAGAAGGCTTATTACAACCAGAAGAGACATGAGACTTTTATTTTTTAGAGACTTGAGACTTGACTTGGACTCGTGACCAAATACTTGATCAAGTCTCACCCCACAAAGACTTGAGACTTGACTTGGACTCGTGACCAAAGACTTGATCAAGTCTCACCCCACAAAGACTTGAGACTTGACTTGGACTCGTGACCAAAGACTTGATCAAATCTCACCCCACAAAGACTTGAGACTTGACTTGGACTCGTGACCAAAGACTTGATCAAGTCTCACCCCACAAAGACTTGAGACTTGACTTGGACTCGTGACCAGACTTGAGACTTGACTTGGACTTGCAAAAAAAGACTTGTGAACATCTCTGGTGTGTGGTACAGTGTGTGTGTAGATGCAGCGGACAGACAGGTCTCAGTTGGTTTGGTGTCCTCTGCTTACTTTAATACTTGTAAATACAACTTTTGGCCCGTCATTTCATTTCCTCATTGTAGCGACCAGAGAGGGGAGGGGGGATATAGTCTCTGATTGTGTTACGTTATTATGAGAGTGCTCTGTTTGATTCTGAAATTGTATATAAATATATACATATATACATATATATATATGTGTGTGTGTGTGTGTGTGTCCGCATCTGTAGCCTGTTATTGTCTCATTATACCGCACTGTGAATGAATGAAAAGTAAATGTATATGTCGTCATGAACACATCTGTCCATCAGACGGCTGCTGTGCCTCCTGTCATCATTGATGGACGTCGCTTTAAAATAACCGCTCAGAGGAGAGGAGTTCTCATTTCTCTAACCGCCTGCTGCTTCCCCTCCTCTCTCCTCGGTTCCCCTCCTCGGCTCCTCGGCTCGCATCTCCTGTGGGCGGGACTAAGTCTTGAGGATAGGAGTCGAGGAGGGGAGTCGAGGAGGGGAGTTATAGAAATGAGAAAGGGCCTTGGTTCCAGGATAAGTCACCATGGAGATCTAGCCTGCTAAAAAGAGAACCAGCTTTGTAGGACCGGAAACCCCAAGTTTTCCCTGAAGTTAGCCGGCTAAGCGAAAATCCTGCTTCGTAGTATACCCCCCAAAGAGTGATCCCTTATCCTCTGTGGCCCAATTAGAAGTCTTCCCTGTCTGTTGTTTCCTGGTTTCTCTAAAGCTCTGACCAATGACAGATGGAAAAACATAGAAACAACAGCAGACAGCAAGATCACAACATCAAACAAATAAATAAAGAGGAGTGTACAATTCCTTGGACATGCAATCATTTACAGAAAGCAATTTGATTACAATGACAATTACACTAAAAGCAAAAAATAAAGAATTAAAAAAGGCAGCTAGGCTTTAAAACAAACACTTACAGATGGGAAGAGATTCAAAGAAAAACAGACATCACTAATGACTGTGTTAGACTTATATAATTTATTATGCTCATTATTATCATTATGCGTCATCGCTAATAGTGTTACATTTATTTTGATGTGACACATGCTGTGATTAAGACTCATTTCAACAGTGTTTTCTCATGCTGGGCTAAGATATAATCATTATTCTCCAGTGGCAGTTCAATATCAAAACAAAATCCTGCAAAACAACTCCAAAACAAAGCATTGTCATTCGCTGTTTGAACGTATCATTCATTCTTGAGAGACCCAACATTTGTTCAAGCCATTAGCAGGCAACAAAACATGTTGAAATTAGAGAAACAAGATGTGCTCCTAAAAACTCACCATCTGTCTCGTTTCCCCTCATGAGCGGAGTCAGATACAGATCTGATTGAAGATAATCTTTTCAGGTATTTTTCCACTGCTTATATTTTGTCCTAACCGTCTCCCAGATGGATGAGGTCATTTTGTTTCAGTTCAATTTTCCCTTTGTTAAATGATCTTCATTATTTTTTTAAACACATGCAGGCAGAAAGGATTAAGTTCAAACTGAAAGTTGTTCAAAATAATTGCTTTCATTGCGCCAGGTGGGATCAAGTGAAAAACGAACTAAAGACAGAGGGGATTATTTCCAATTAGCCCCACTGAGGCAGGTAGTTTCAATCCAGTGCAGATAGTATCTCAAAGGTATTTCAAGTGATATCTGACTCTGTTTGACCCAGATAAACTGTTTTTCCCTACAGCACATCAAAACATAATCTGTAATGTATCATTTTTCCACTCTTCTAAATCTGTTTACCTGTTTTATTTGTGTCTTTCTAACAAAGTGTGTATGCCCGTGTTCACTTTAGCACCAATATACTTCACAGGCAAATATATTGTGCTTTTTACACTTCTGATTTTATTTAAAAAAAATACTTTTTAGATTAAAATTGAAATCCAAAGAATACAATGATCATACAAATACCAGGATCTCACTTAAACATTAATGTGTCAGTAATAATGTGTCCATATTATATAAAAGCATAACATTTTGAAAAGGGCTAACTTGCATAATGAGTTTTTCTACTTTTGATAAATGTACTGAAGCCCCTTAAGCACTGAACAAAAAGGACATTGGAGTCTCTTTCATTGATGTCGGTACAAGCGCTGGAAATACAAATTGGCCACAAGAAGGGGAAATAAATAAGTTAGAGTTATAAATAAACAACCTAACATTTTCACTGTTAACTATATACTATTCTAGCATTGGGAAAGGAGTCTATCGCCTATTTTCTACCAGGCTTTCTGGTGTTTCTATAACCTGCATAAACACTACAATTGGTGTAAAAAAGGCATTTAGTAACATAATGAATGCAGAACCTTCACATATACTGTAATAGATTATCTTTATATTTTGTATTGATACTTTTACTTAAACCACCAAACTGTGACATTCGTACCATGCTACAATGGGTGTATGTGGCACATCTTTCTTATTTTTGTTCACATATTTTGGCATTTGCTGCTCATGAAAACCCTTGGGTTTTTCTACATTTCAGATATTTCTTCCAAGGATAGGTCAGCTGGATATTTAAAAAGACAGCACATGAGTTTTCTTGTAACCAAGTAACCTTTTTTATCACAATAGTTTCAACCTGGATGTTTGTTCAAAGTGTGATTCTCAGGGTTGGTTTCTGTGCTCGAGAGAACACATTGCATCATGTTCCTGAGTCTGCCTCCAGAGGAGCTACAATCGTGTAATCTGTTGCTTGACAAACATTTCAGTTGAGTGTATTCCACTCTCCGCCAGATGTGCCGCCGCGCCGCCTCTTCCTCTCTGTATGCAACAGAGGGGCCGCACTCCAGAAGTCACCTTGGATAAGAGCAGAAACAAGATGAGCAGAACTCAGAAATAAAGACAGAAAGACGGGAGGTAAAAGGCTAGATAAGGAGGTCAGAAAAAGTGGGAACACTGAGAGTATACAATACAGTAGTGTATGTAGAGAGAGAGAGTATGGGTGAGTGAGAGACAGGAGAGCAAGGGGGCTAAATGACAGAAAGGACAAGATTAGTACGGGCAACATGTGTCAGGAGAGGTCTCTTGGAGCCAAAATCAATGTCACTCATGACAACACTGTCATGTCACACATGTCAAACAGAGCGGATTGACGGAGGGAAGAGGAAACAAAGCCAGAGAAAGAGAACACTTATCCAGCATATAAACATTCTGTCACAGAAGAATTAGGAAGGAAAAGGAACAAACTAAATGTTGTTGACTTTTTTTTAATTATTATTATTATTTTTTTTAATCTTTCAAATTGTATCAGTGTCCTTTGCTGTGAAGCGCTTCGAGATTTGTCTTGGCAGATGAGAAGCACTATATAAATGAAATGTATTATTATTATTATTAAATGAATATTTAGTCACTAGCTACTAAAATGTTCTGTCACTTCTTTGAATCATTGATATTTTATCAATGATTCAAAGAAGTGACAGAACATTTTTAAGACTAGGAAAACAAAGACCTACTTATGTGGTTCCCTCACTCAACAGACATACATTGGCAACGTATAACCTGGGGATCTTGTGAAAGACAGCTAAAGATGAATGGTGACGCAGAGTTTAATCTAAATAAACAGATTATGTACATGTTTGCGTAATCTGTACCCAACAGGGCAAGTTTTTGGTTTTGGTTTTTAGTTTTCGTGTCTAGTCTATGTGCTATTGACCAATCGCATTTGAGCAGGTTTTGTCAGGGTGTGTGGAAAAGGTAGGACCCAAATGCAGTATTAACAAAAAGCGAGCTTTAATTAACAAAAAAGACGATGACAAAAGAAAACAAGAGACAAATTTAGCATTACCAAAACAGGGGAGCACAAGAAAATAAGAAGAGACAAGACTAAATACAGGGAGGGGTAATCACTAGACGAGAAACAGCTGGGCAGGGAAGGAGAAACACAAGGGCAACAGGTGAACACAATCAGACAAACTAGGGAAACTAACGACAGGGAGGAAAACACAGAGAGAAAATAACAGCAAAACAAAACCCATTACCAGACACACAAAACTAAAACCGTGACATGACATAAGAATCGTGACAGGTTTTGGTCCGATCAGGCACAACGCACATCCCAGTGCTTTTTTAAAGGAAAACTCCTGTATCAGACACAGCATTTATTCTAGTTTGCTGTGTTTTTTATATTTTTTTTCTTTGGAACCATTATATGAGTGTACAGTTGGAATGCATAGGTAATAACAGTAATAGGGACCAAACGTATGTTTCTTTTAGATCTGCTGACACTGTTCACATCAAAGTATCTGTTTGTAAAGTAGTATAGCTTCTCCTATGCAATATCATCTTTTTCATTGAATTGTACAAATGGAAAAAATGTATGATGTTTGGTATTTTTCTGCAGTTTAATTGTTTTCGAGCTTTGGCGTTCAGCGCAGTCCCACAAAAACAAATCTCTTACCTTCCTCATCGTCCTTAATCTCTTCCCGTCTTTTTTAAATAAACAACACAATATTTCAACACACCACAACTTTAAGTCAGATACACTGAAGGACGGCACTCAGAGTACACAATCAAAACTGCCTCTACAAATATACAAATGCCACATACTTTAACATCCGTAGGTAAGAGCAGACAATTTAAAAAAGAGCTGCAAAGCATATTTCAAATCATATTGTGCATCTCTGCAAATTACATCTAATATTATTTTCAGAAACCTATTTCAGTGTCATTTCTGATGATGGAAGACATATAGAGTGTCACGATCTGTCTGTGTTTTGTTTTGTCTTGTCTTTTTCTGTCTTTGGTTTCCTGTTTTATTTTGAAAAGTGTTCACCCCCTGTCTTGCCTGTTGCTTTCTGTCTGTGTTCCCTCCTGTCTGATTACCTGATTGTGTTCACCTTGTGCCCCTGTGTTTTCTCCTCCCTCCTCACCTTTCTCTTGTTTCTTTGATTAGTCTTGTGTGTATTTAAGTTCTGGTTTTTCTGTCTGTCATTGTTAGTTCCTTGTTGTTGTTTGACTGTGTTCATGGGGGAGAGAGTTGTATCATTTAGCCTTGAAATAAAGGTATTTTTGGTTAAATCTGCATTTGGGTCCTGCCTGCTTCACTCAACCCTGACATAGAGGAGAGATGAGAGATAGATGGGATAAAAAGGCCAGAGAAAAGGAGGATATTTTTCAACCTATTTAATGATTACCATTACCATTACCATTACCTTAGTCCCAATCCATGCATTTACCATTCTTCTATTCTGCACTAAAATAATTACACAAACGTCACTCAGTGGATGTGTATTGGTACAGTGCAGGACAGTAATCTTTTGACGGCTGAAATGAAACACATTTTAAAGTTGTCATACTGCAGAGAGTCAAATTCTGTACAAATGAATCATAACGTTGGATACAGCAATTTATCACAGGGCAATATTAACTGCTATATCCATTCACTGATCCAATACAATTCTTCTTTTTTCTTGACTTAATGTTTTCTGTTCAATACAAACTGGGTGGAAGTCACAGGGACAAATGAGCAGTCATTGAAAGGCCATTTTCTCATGACTTATAGTGCCATAGTCAGCTCACAGTACGTAGCTTCCCTTTGTAAGCTACTCAAAAACCACAGAAAGAATCATAATGTAAAAAAACAATATGGCAGCTGAGCCATCTGCTTTTAAAGGCTATTTTTGAGATTTTAGTGAACTTTTTTTTAGTGAACTTCTTACTTTACAAAGTATATTTTAGCATCATCTTTTTTTGTCAATAATTTAGCACGTTTTAATGGACAAAGTTAGTATTTACTGATATTGGCTGCTGTCTATTCATTGTCTCATGGTTGTTGACGGACATATTCCATAATAGTTTTCAGAATCAGAATCAAGTGTATTGACAGGTACGTTTACACATACAAGGAATTTGCTTTGGTATCTGGTGGGGTGAACATACAAAATGTAAGAAAATAAGTTGCAATAGTAAACAATAAATGTATAAGGATAATAAAAAATAAGTATTTTTAAGAAATAATTTAGCATTAAAAAAAAGAATACTAAAGACAAGTATTTACACCACATTTAAATATTAGGGCCGGGACTCGATTAAAAAAATTAATCTAATTAATTAGAGGCTTTGTAATTAATTAATCGAAATTAATCGCATATACATATTTGACCTAAGAACAGTGAGAAGCAATTTTTTTTCACATGGATTTTAGTATACCATTAGGCGCATTCACACCGCAGTACTTTTCCCACAAAGGTTCATGAGAATTTAGTTCATGAGAACTCTTTGAACCTGGGGGTGGATTAGGCAAATGAAGCCGCTGACGTCACTTCTTCTTCATCTGCTTTGGGTTTACTGGCAGGCCGCAAACCACTTCACGGCGTATACTGCCGCCCAAAGTCCCCGGCCGGAAGTCCCCGGCCGGAAGTCCCCGGAGTTGGGGACTGGCTTCAGTAGAAGCTGCTGGGAGTCCCAGCAGCCTTCCGAGTAAATCGCCAGAACGCCGACACCTCCTCATCTCCACCGCTCCCATGTTTTATTTTGTGTTGCCATAAGTTAGTCTCTCTGCGTTTCTGCGCTGGGCTAATGCTAATAATGCTAATGCGAGGATAATAAAATGGCGGCTTCACAAAACTTTTTGGGAGTTTTACGGGGCGTGGTTTGCAATCCGCCCAGCCAATCAGAAATATAGCTCTTTTCTCACAAGAGAGCCGTACGAAAGTCCCTGCTCTCTAGCAGCTCTCTGCTCTCTAGCAGGGACTTTCGTGGGGGTAAAAAGGTTCTCATGAACTAATTTTAGTACCGGCTCTTTTTGGTGTGAACGCGATAAAAGAGGCTAACGTCCACGCTAGCTTCCACGCTAGCTGCTATATGTTTTTGTATTGAGGTGATACTTGAGGCTTGATGTGCTGCGGTGATATGCGAATTCCTTTTTGCATAATTTGCACACAACCGTGCTCTTATCGACGCTTCCATCCGTCCGTTTTTTAAAACAACATTTCCCACTGTTGTTCACTGTGGTTTGTTGTTGTCTGAAGTCATGAACGTTATTTGGTGCTCCAGTATAATCGGTACGCCTGAAACTCATCCAGTGAGAAACGTTCCGCGGTGCAAAAATAAGTGCGATTAAAATGCGTTAATTTTTTTAACGCGTTAATTTTTGTGTAATTAATTAATCTTAATTAACGCGTTAAAGTCCCGGCCCTATTAAATATACAAAGAACCTGAAAAGTTAAAAAACAAAAACACAGCTTTTCGTTGTATGTTAACAATATTAACTGAAGAATAAGCGCTGAAAGTTGCTCAGTATGAAATTACTGCTGTTTGTTCTGGTGTGCATTTGATGGCATGGCTTACAAAAAAGTAGAGCTGTGATTTATTTTTCCTAATAGTGCAGACGCTTTCTTACAGTGCAGACGCTTTTCCGCTTGCTCTTGCCTCTGCTTACTTTTTATGCTGATTTTCCTATTCTTATTCTCTGAAAACTTCGAGCAGCGGCTCCTGGACATTAATTTATCACTGGGACAGTTAATCTTCGTAAATAGACAGAGGGTTTCAGCCATATTTCAACAATTTTACGACGACCTCAGTCTTACACTAGCGTGGCCTAGCAACAGCTAAAGCCTAGTAGGCTACTGCATGCTATTTAGCTTAAGCTAGTTGGTAGCAATATGCCTCCGTTCTCTACAGATGACTTCCACAAACTTCTACAGAAGATGGCTGTGTTGGAAATGAAAATGCAACGGTTGGAAGTTAACGTGGAAGTAAATGGACTATGTCGTGGGAATGACACCACTTTACCAGTGTTGCAAAATAATGGAAAAGGATATGCTAACACACAGCTAGTTAGCAGCTACAAGGATTCCAAGGAACATGAGGGCTGTGTACTGGGTAATAAATCTACAAGTGGTAGTCCTCCCTGGAACTCTCTGGGTGCAAAGCCTAAGAGTAAATCATTTCCATGGGATTTGGGAGGACGAATAACAGGCAGAGCCCAATGCTCTGAAATCTGTGATGTGACCGGCTGGCCTGCATTGTTATCACCCAGGAAGAGCGCCTCTTCAACCCCTATTCATACTAGGAAACAGCTGTGGACAGCTGCTAAAGGGAGAACTACAAACAATCTTCCTAAACCACCAAGTGTGCCAATCCACAACTGATACGCTCAGCTGACCGAGAACTGGAGATCTCTTTCTGATGACCTGGATAACCTGTCCTCTTCACACAGCAGGGTAAGGACCAATAGCTACTCCAAAAGTAAAAGGCTAGAGGGAAAGCTAACGACTGGGCCTGAAACTCTGATTGTGGGTGACTCTGCTGTAAGAGATGTAAACAGTCTGTGTAGTAACACCAAAGTACTCTGTTTTCCCAAGGATGTGGTCTCTGACTTGGCTGAGAAGATCCTGCATATTGGGGCTGAACATCCGACTGTGAAGAATGTGGTACTACATATTGGAACAAATGATGTTGTGAAACAACAGTCAGAAATGCTGAAAGAAGACTTTCAATGTCTGTTGGAAAGTGTCAGCTCTCTAAATGCAGAGGTGTTCATCAGTGGCCCTCTACCGCCAGTCAGAAGAGGAGTGGAGAGATTCAGCAGATTGTTTGCACTGAACACCTGGCTTTCAACAGCCTGTACTGACCATTCTGTTCATTTTATTGACAATTGTAACTTTTTCTGGGATCGCAGACATCTTTATAAGGCAAATGGAGTTTGCCTGAACAAGTCAGGAGTGAAATTATTTATCTCTAACATATTCAACTGCCTGCATCATCAATCTGTTCCCTCTGCCAAGGACAAGCGGCAAGAGGAATCAAAACAGGAGAAAGACACAACACATCGCGCAGAAAACCCTGAAGAAGTATCACTGCACCCGCCTGAGGAATGTTCTGATTATGGGAGACCTATGACACAAATGGAGGAGTCTCCACTGCCCGTCACCCCCCCTGTCAACGCCTTTGAGGATACTCTTCATTCATCTCCCAGCTAGGGCTGCACGATTTTGGGAAAAAAATCTAATTGCGATTTTTCTGACAAATATTGCGATTGCGATTTGCGATATTTGTTTTTAAGCGACCCAACGGAAGTTGATTGTAAAATGCGGCCATAACTCCGGCTAGGAAGGTCGTATCAACGTACTCCCGTCTCTAGCACCCCGCAGCCCGAGCTACGAGTGAAAAAACTAAACTTACATGAAACTTCCGTTGGGTTGCTTTAAAGTCAAGCTTCAGTTTAAGATTCACCCTGTAATAGAAACATGTGATGGAGCATTACTAACCTGACCCAGACGTTTCACCAAAGCATCTAAAGCTCCATTGGAAGCCATTTGGAAAGGGCAGGCACTTTCAAAAGCACTTGGCAGGTGATTGGATCAATCTGTCTATCACCTTCTATCATGGGCCACTTCTGATTGGTTAACAATGTCTGGTACATGTGGAGCACAGCACTTCTGATTGGTGTGGATGACTGACACACAAGAAAGAAAAAAAAAGTTACAAAAATCGCAGGCTTTGCGATTTGATAATCGCATCATTTCAAATCGCGATTTAGATTTAAAATTGATTAATCATTCAGCCCTACTCCCAGCTCTCTCTACTCTCCGCTCACCCTCGCCCTCCCCCCTGGAGTTCGATGACCGCATGAAGGTGATATGCAGGGTTGGCAGCATGTCCTTTACCCCCTCCCCTCAACGACGCCCACCAAAATCACCGAAGCAGAGACGCGCACCATCTCCCCTGGCTTCATCACCATGCCTACCACAATCATCCAAACCAAAACAATACAAGGAAGATGGAAGCAGATTTCCAAACCCCCCTTTCTACAGTGTAGCCCTCACCCTGCCCTCATATGATGAGAGGAGCAGGGTGGTGGGTCCTCTCCCCTTCAAAGCCTGATAGGGATGTGTGTGTACAAAACACTGCAAACTGATATTTGCTGGGTCCAGGCTCAAGGGCGTATGGCACTCTCAACTCTTTCCAGGACAAGCCGGGGCCCTTCCTGCCTGTAGCTATGCCGATATCTGTGTTGATAGGTAATAGATTAAGAACAGTGAATCATCTTAGATACAGGAAGCGCTCAAACGTTTGTGTGAGTTTATCACATTTAGCAGTGATTCCATGTCAGCCACAGCTTGTTACAAAAAACCTGACTGATAGTGTGTTTAACGAACTTAAACTAGCTTTATTAAATGTCAGGTCTTTGGCAGGAAAAACATTTTTAATCAATGATTTTATCACTGAGCACAATCTCGATTTTATGTTTTTAACAGAAACTTGGATTGAACAAAATAACAGTGCAGCTGTTCTTATCGAATCAACCCCTCCCAACTTTAGTTTTATGAGTCAGGAAAGAATGCATAAGAAAGGGGGTGGAGTTGCTATTCTGTTCAATGATTCCCTTCAATGCAGGAAGACATCTTATGGGAACTTTGCTTCTTTTGAATATGTGGCCCTTCAGCTGAAATGCTCCTCTCGAGCTCTGTTCCTAAATATCTATAGTGTTGAGATCTTCATAGTATGTTGAATACTTAAAACGAAAGTTAGTTATAATCAAATATAATCAATTATATTCTTGTATAACCCACAATGAAAATGCTTCATATTTTAGGTTTTTCTATAGTTACAGTATAAACAAAACCAAGTGGTTTGTTAAGTTGAGTGTAATACCTATAATGATTTATGGGTGTCAGTGATAAGAGAGTAGGCAGTTTCTTCCCTCTCCTCTCACAGCAGTACACAGGGCGGGGGGCTCCGGACTTAAGGAGAAATACATTGAGGCCTCAAAAAGGTGGTTATGTCATAGCCATAGAATATGTCTGGTCATGTCCTTTTTTTACACAAACATGGGAAGATGTGTCTTATGCCATAGCCAATAGAATATGTCCAGCCCTGTACATCAGTGGCCATGCCCAGTTTGTTTCATTGGTTGGGTATAGAGGAGGTGTTTTTGGGGTATCCATCCGGTTTTTTTAGCATAAAGAGACTGGCTTTTTGGGAGCGAGCGAGCGAGAGAGAGGGGGGTTCCCCTGGTATACTCTCTCCTGGTAGGCTCTGGCCCTCAGAGCTGGGTAAATAGCTCTCGGTAAGGTTCTCTCTGCCTGGAAGACATTATTAAATGTAACAGGATCTTAGAGTTAGTGATCTTAGTTAGCTCTGCCTGGAAGACATTATTAAATGTATCAGGATTTTAGATCTAATTAGAAAACCTACGCCACCACAAGGAAATTCCTTTTGAATTTCGTCGGAAGACTTTAATGGGAGAACTATGAATTAAGGTTTTAGATTAAAATATAACCCCAGCATGATATGTTTCGTATGATTATAATGTGGTAAAGAGAGAAGGTAAAAACCCTGTATTAGTTTGGACCTATTTTTCTTCAAATAAACTGATCCCACCTTTTGGATTGGGACAACTTAAAAGACATCTGCGCTCTCCTCTCCTGCTTCAAATGTAAGAATGCACCCTGCCACACTCACACTTAGGTAGGAACACACCTCATTTACTGATATCAAAATCCTTCGGGATCGCTTAAACAGATTTAAGAGAGTTGTCTGAATTGAAACAGCAGTTAATTGAACCTGGTTCTTCGGGGAATTAATAGAGGTGAGATCTTGCTGACGTTGGTGGATCTGAGCCAAGCAGTAAACCTACATAGACTCAATAACTTCGGTCAGGTCAATTAGTAGGTCTGAGTAATTTCCCGGAATAAATTATCAGGACCTCGCCGACTCTTACAATAGGCCACCCAAATACTGTGCAAGCTTTTTTGATGATTTTACCGAACTGCTGTCTATAGTGTGTATTGACTTTGACCGTCTAGTCATTGTTGGTGATTTTAACATCCATGTTGACAACCCCCAGGACAGAGGGGCAAAATAACTGTTTTGTGTTCTTGATAGCTATGGACTGACTCAGCATGTGACGGAGCCCACGCACAATAAGGGGCACACTCTGGACTTAATTATCTCAAAGGGTCTGAATATCTCTAAGGTTGTGGTGACTGATGTTGCACTCTCTGACTGTTGGCGCAGCAGCCATTACCAGCAAAGGTCTAGATAGCCTTGGACTAATACTACGGAGGAATAAAAGACGCCACACACTTGCATTGTAGTTCACATGACACTGACTGAATCCCCGAGTGAGCCAGCAATGATCCCTTTATTAGAACCAGCTGTGTGATTGACAGATTGACAGATATGACGTCAGCATAAGAGCATTCAAGAGATGAATCGTTCACAACAGTTCAACTGTGTTTTCTTTGAGAGCTCTATTTCTGTTCACAAAAATGTTCAAAAAGAGGTAACCACAAAGCGATATTTAACTGAAAATACTAGGGAAATGTTTACTCAGAATTTTTCTTCCACACTTGCCCCTGCTAACATCTCAGTAAATGAGCTAGTAGATCATTTTAATTCAAAAATTAAAAATGTTATAGATGCCATTGCTCCAACTAAGGTAAAGGAAGTGTCTGGCAAGAAAATAGCTCCATGGAGAAAGGCCATGACCGTGAAAACAGAAAAAAGAGAATGTCGAAAAGATGAACGCAGGTGGCGAAAAACAAATCTCCAGGTTCACTTTGAAATCTATAAAGAGAGACTTGGCCTTTATAATTTGGAATTGAAAAGCGCACGACAGTCTTTCTTCTCTGACATCATTACCAAAAACAAAAACAACGCACGTGCCTTGTTTGCTACCGTCGACAGACTAATGGCGCGTTTCCACTGCAGGCCTTGCTCGGTTTGGTTAGGCCTTATTACATGTAGGCCCGTCTCACTTTAATGCTGCGCTTCCATTACAGTTTAGGAACTGGGGTAGTTACTATAGTAACGCAGTGTAGGCGGAGCCGTGACGTCATCTTCAATGAGCGCCCCCAGAAAAACAACACAGCCGTTAGCTCTTAGCACTCAGAGCTCACAGCTCCTCATATCTGTTCAGAAACTACACAAAAGTTAAACAAGTACAAACCACAGACTGCCTGTGTCATGGCGAATACAGTCGCTGGTTTATTTATGTCTGTATAGGCCGTTGTTGTGAGTGTGGATGGTCGGAGCACATATAACGTTTGCTTAGCCAAGCTCCATTTGGAAAACACGCATTTTAAAAGGGTTTTTTGCCTGCAGTCTGTCTGCAGACTTGCCAAAGCATTAATTCATGGTTTTTACTAACCGGTTTCAGTATGTTGTTACTTCGGCATCATTTTGAAACATGTATTACAATTAAATCACGGTCAAATATGTTCATCTTGTTGTAGTTGTAGCCCCCTTGCCAGCGATTCTCTCTCTAGTTTAGCATACTCAGCCCGACTCAGCCTGGTTGTTCCTGGCCCTAGAACCACGATTTTATGGGGCCAGAAAAACTGTGAATTGGGACCCGCTAGCCGGTACTAGGCCAAGTGGAAACGCAACCAAAAACGGGCCCCGCACGCTTAAAGCGAGCTACCCTCTGCAGTGGAAACGCGCCATAACTAACCCCCCAGTGTCAGTAGCCTCTGAATTTCTATCCACCAGGGATAGTGCAATGATTTTGCCTCCTTCTTCACTGACAACATTCAGAAAATCAGACACGCAGTCACTGTATCAGGTACAGCGAAATGTGTTGTCCCTATGTCCACCTAATATCAATTCAGACATCATGACACAATTCCATCAGATTAATGATAAAAACCTGGAGGACATTATTCAACTTCTGAAATCCTCCTCCTGCTGCCTTGATATTATTCCAACAGGATTTTTCAAAGATGTTTTTCGTTGCATGGCCTCAGATCTACTTCATATAGTAAACAAATCTCTTCACTCAGGTATTTTTCCACAGGCCCTGAAAACTGCATTAAACCGCTCTTAAAAAAGAATAATCTAGATGCTTCAGTAATGAACAATTACAGGCTCATATCAAACCTCCCATTTCTAGGTAAAATCATTGAAAACGTTTTTTTTCAACAGTTGAGTAACTTCTTGCATTTAATTAACTGTTTTGATGTGTTCCAGTCAAGCTTTCGTCCAAACCACAGCACTGAGACTGCTCTTGTAAAGGTCTTCAATGACATCCACTTAAACACAGACAGTGGCAGAACTTCAGTGTTAGTATTATTAGATCTCAGTGCTGCGTTTGACACTGTTGACCACAACATATTACTAGACCGACTGGAAAACTGGGTGGGACTTTCGGAAAGAGTTCTAAATTGGTTTGAATCCTACTTAAAGGAGAGAAACAACTTTGTTTCTATAGGTAAATACACATCTGAGTTGACAAATATGACATGTGGGGTACCTCAAGGCTCCATCTTGGGGCCTCTTCTCTTTAACGTCTACATGCTACCACTGGCTCAGATAATGAAGAACAACAAAATAAGTTACCATAGCCAAGCAGATGACACACAAATGTACGTAACAATTTCAGACTATGCTCCAATTCAAACACTGAGTAAGTGCATTGAACAAATCAATGACTGGATGTGTCAGAACTTTCTCCAATTAAACAAAGATAAAACTGAGGTAATGGTTTTTGGAGCCAAGGCAGAACGTTTAAAAGTTAGTACTGAGCTTCAGTCTACAATGTTCAAAACAACAGATAAAGCCAGATATCTAGGTGTAGTCATGGACTCTGACCTGAGTTTCAACAGTCATATTAAAACAGTTACTAAATCAGCTTACTATCACCTAAAGAACTATAACCTAATTGTATTATCTTTTCTTTTTAATGACTGATTTTAAATGCCATTTTGTTAATGTCTTTCATTTTTTGTAAAGCACTTTGAATTGCCTTGTGTTGAAAAGTGCTATATAAATAAACTTGCCTTGCCTTGCCTTGCCTTGCCTTGCCTTGCCTTGCCTTGCCTTGCCTTGCCTTGCCTTGCCTTGCCTTGCCTTGCCTTGCCTTGCCTTGCCTTGCCTTGCCTTGCCTTGCCTTGCCTTGCCTTGCCTTGCCTTGCCTTGCCTTGCCTTGCCTTGCCTTGCCTTGCCTTGCCTTGCCTTGCCTTGCCTTGCCTTGCCTTGCCTTGCCTTGCCTTGCCTTGCCTTGCCTTGCCTTGCCTTGCCTTGCCTTGCCTTGCCTTGCCTTGCCTTGCCTTGCCTTGCCTTGCCTTGCCTTGCCTAATAATGGGCAGTCTGTGAAAGCTCACAGCTGCAGACAGCGCTGTGCAGCTGCAGAGTGTGTGAACAGCAGCTGAGCATCAAGATGCTGATCCCATGGACACTCGCAGTAATGCAGAGGTGGAAACAAGGATTTAGAGGTCTTAAGCTATTGGTAAACAGACCCTTAGGAAACGTGTGTGTGTGTGTCCGACCATTTGTTGCCTTGCTACAACCTCCTCAGCAGATTCCCATTCCATTAAGCACTACATCCTGTCAAATACAGTGATCTATATTACTTTGTAAAACAGCAGTGAATAACTGTGTGTGTGTGTGTGTGTGTGTGTGTGTGTGTGTGTGTGTGTGGTGTGTGTGTGTGTGTGTGTGTGTGTGTGTGTGTGTGTGTGTGTGTGTGTGTGTGTGTGTGTGTGTGTGTGTGTGTGTGTGTGTGTGTGTGTTGTGTGTGTGTGTGTGTGTGTGTGTGTGTGTGTGTGTGTATGTATGTTATGTATGTGCCTGTTTGTACTATTATGCATAAGGCTGCATAACTGTGAATAAAACAAATCAAGGTGTCTGGGTTTTCAAAGGTGTTGGAGGGATATAGCAATATTGATGAATACTGTGATATTTAAAAAATGAAATATTAATATGTTACATTTACACATGGATATTTTGTCTGACAAACAACGTGTCCCCAGCTCTCTGCAACTGACCTTGTTTTAGTTGACATTGCATTGATGGAAGATGTTAGTCCTTGTGGATTTTTTGTTTATTAGTTCGGTTGCCTTTTCACTATCCTACTGTATAGCATACTGTACATGTTTTTTATTTATGCTTTTATACGTTTATGTTTACAGACTCTCTCAAATATGTTATATTCCTTTCTGCAACCTTGATCATGGATTTGTTTTTTTCTTGGTGGGAATTCCAACATATATTTAAAATAATGCATTTTAATGCCATGTAACATTGTGCAAACTCCACAGTTGCAAGTAATCAGATAGACGAGAAAAGTATTGGAGTTTTACAATCCTGCCTTAAGGGAAACACATTTTTGTTGGAAAACTTTTTATTTAAAGAACAAACAAATTAGTAAATATATCTGAAGCAACCAAATCATTTACTACACCAGCATGTCTAGTTGTTTCTAAATATAAAAAGTAAATATCCTCATTTGTAAAATGTATATTACCATTAACAAAATAATGTCACTTGTCAGTTAAAAAGACAGTCACAACAGGATGACTGTGAGTGGCACAAATAGATAATAAAATGTGCTTATGTGGCAGTAGAAAGTATATATTGTAGGTTTTACAGCCACATAAATCTCTTATGCTCCAATTCAAACACTGAGTAAGTGCATTGAACAAATCAATGACTGGATGTGTCAGAACTTTCTCCAATTAAACAAAGATAAAACTGAGGTAATGGTTTTTGGAGCCAAGGCAGAACGTATAAAAGTTAGCGCTGAGCTTCAGTCTGCAATGTTCAAAACAACAGATAAAGCCAGAAATCTAGGTGTAGTCATGGACTCTGACCTGAGTTTCAACAGTCACATTAAAACTGTTACTAAATCAGCCTACTATCACCTAAAGAATATATCTAGGATTAAAAGACTAATGTCACAGCAGGATTTGGAAAAACTTGTCCATGCTTTTATCTTCAGTAGACTCGACTACTGCAATGGTGTCTTCACAGGTCTCACTAAAAAATCTATTAGGAAGCTGCAGCTAATTCAGAACGCTGCTGCTCGAGTCCTCACTAACACTAAGAAAGTGGATCACATCACTCCAGTTCTGAAGTCTTTACACTGGCTTCCTGTGTGTCAAAGAATAGATTTCAAAATACTGCTGCTGGTTTATAAAGCACTGAATGGTTTAGGCCCAAAATACATTTCTGACCTCCTGCTAAATTATGAACCATCCAGATCTCTCAGGTCTTCAGGGACTGGTCAGCTTTCTGTCCCCAGAGTCAGAACTAAACATGGTAAAGCAGCGTTCAGTTATTATGCTCCAAATATCTGGAACAAACTCCCAGAAACCTGCAGGTCCGCTGCAACTCTTACTACTTTTAAATCCAGGCTGAAGACTTTTCTTTTTGTCGCTGCTTTTAATTGAACTATTCATATCTTAGACTGCACTGTAACTTTTATCCATGTACTTTTTCTTTTAATGTTTAATTGCACTGTAACTTTTATCCATGTATTTTTTCTTTTAATGTTTATTTTATTAGCTTTTCTTTTTAATGACTGATTTTAAATGCCATTTTCTTAATCTCTTTCATTTTTTGTAAAGCACTTTGAATTGCCTTGTGTTGGAAAGTGCTATATAAATAAACTTGCCTTGCCTTGCCTTATGTGGATTGGCTACAGATGTGTGTTAAGGCAAAGAGTTAATGATATTAGCATGGTGTCATCCAGCGATTGTATCTCGTTTTGCCTCACATGCAACTTTTGACATAAAATCCATCTCAGTGTAGATGAGTCAACAGCGGGAAAATAAATGCTTAACTTAAACTCACTGTCCCAGTTCTTGTGTTATTGACCCTCTCTGTAAGGCCTTTGTGAAAATGGATGGCAGGTTTTTTACCTAAAGCCTTTGGTTTCTGGTCTGTAATGATGACATAGCTCTTCCCTAATGGAGCTTCAGCCTTGACTTACTGTATGGTGCCTGATTTACTAATCAATTCATTGATCAGCGTCTTGATTGATGCCTATACGACCCTCCGGCTTTCTATTCTAAGCTCTCTGAAAGCTGTACAATGCTCACTCATGCTCTGTTCATCGTTCCCTCTTGCTCTCTCTCTCTCTACCCCCGTTTTCCATTCTTCCCTGTCTAAAACTCTGGTGTCAGGTTTTTTTTCTTTTTTCCTTGAAGGGAACGGAGCGGCCTATCTCGTTGTATCCCTGACACAATAAAATATTGCGCTATACAGGGATCGAAAGCTCTCGCTCCTCCAAGCACCAACACGTAAATCTCCCCGCCTCGCTGCTGGCAGCAGCATAAACACACGGCCATCGCTCGGTGTGTAAAGCGTCATATCTTTTTTTCTTAAGCGGGAAGACACGCTCTTACTAAACAGGCTCCAAATGGAATTGAACCTTGAACCCTTCAGAGGTTGGATGGAAGGGAGATTGTCCGAGGGAGACTTGTAAATCTGCTCGTTGATGGCTCATCTCAAAACTATATCCCGCCATCCACGTCCCCCGCCTCGGTGGGAATGGGGGTGTAAATCGCTGTGTTTTTGCGAAACGGGAATAGAGTCAGAAGGTACTTTAACAGATATGGCTGTAAAAATAAATAAAAATACACAGATGGATGAGGGAGTTACAGGCATGACAGCCATAGACAGAGGGCGAGTTTGGAGAAAGAGAATAGATGACACAGGGCAGAGATGAGGTATACAAAAGAGTGATAGGGGAGCTCGAAAAGAAGTATAAAAGAGAGATTAGAGTGGAGATAGAGGAATGGGAGTCTGAGAAACTAAGATCAGGGAAAGTAGATAAGACAAATTAGTCAAAAATAAACCTTTACATTAGCATCTGTAAAGCCATAAATCCTTATGTGATTTCTGAGGCTTCGTCAACAGGCAAACTTTAGATGACTGACAGCTTAATGATTGGCACTTAGAGAGAGGAGAGTAGGGCGAGGTGGGGGGGCCGAGACGGATGGATTGATGGGGAAGAAGAGGAGTTAATGAGAGAGGGAACAGAATGGTGACGCTTCAGAATGGCTGATGAATGAATCCACGGATACATGGGCGCACACATGGATGTGCGGATGGATGAATGGAGTGAAAGAGTCAATAGAGAAAGTTGCTTCATATGACTGTTTTCAACCACTAAGTAAATATCAGATATCTTGGAATAATTACACATAACAAGTAAGCTCATGTCTAAAATGATTGACAGCCTGAATGATTGTAAATCATCCCGTTTTCTTTTTGAATGATGTTGCTTCATTTCCCTTTTCTCAATCTTTTGGTCGCAGCTAAGTATTTTATCTTATTTCGGTTCCCTCTGGAGGGAACTTTGGGATTTTAACTTTGAAAATGTACATGCAAAAAAAAACATAATACACTACAACTACAGGAAAGGCAAAACCACAAAAGCACAAAGGTCCTCTTATAAACTAAATCTTGTTAATCAAAATAATTACATAGTCGTTGTCCTGTAAGATTCAATGTGTTTGAGTAACAATGTCTGGGGAACACTGATTCAAGGTTGTGTCTTCCTGGTCGAATGTACTTATTGTAAGTCGCTTTGGATAAAAGCGTCAGCTAAATGCAATGTAATGTAATGTAATGATACGGTAGGGAGTCAGGTTTAGTCTCCAGAAGACAGGTAAAGTTGGCATCCCTTGATCAGTTGTTACATGCAACTTAGGAACTGCGACTGGAAGCAGCATCTGTAGCTTTTTCCCACCGGTGGGCCAGCAGCAATAGGCATTTTCCGTGAGTAACAGCTGCTCAAAGAAATGACTGAGATGTGAAAGTGATGGGAGGCCGCGAGGCACAGAATTTGAGCCCGTGTAGAAAAAGAATATTCAGTCAAAACATACATTTAATTATTTGTGGAGAAGACATTAAGTCTGGTGAACGTGGTTGCATCATAAATGCCTCCCTGCAGGGTTTTGTCAAACCAGGTAACAGGGGTGTGTGCCCTCTTACTTTCGGCGTGCGACCTCATACCAAAATAAAGATTTTCCCCGTAAAATGTTGAAGTGATGCCAGAAAACAATATTTCTGTTCGTCAAAAACTGTATATAGGCCTACTCCAAAAATATGAAAATCGGGTCAAATAGACCGTCAGACGGCATAGACAGCTTTGTTTTCACGGAGTTCCGACGTCTCGTTGTTATTTATTTTGCGGCGCCATCTTATATACAGTAGAGGCGTTATGTTCTCGTATTTGATATAGCTTACATACGAGATCAGAGCCACAGTATTGCACTCATACTATATTTCTCTAGAAAAACCCTGCTCTATAGGTGGTGAGCACATTCTCCGATCCTCTGTTATTAAATTGCTTGCCGTTTAAGAAATGGAGGATCCTAATCAAATCTGCATTGAACCCATCCCAGTTTGAGGAGCAGTGTGGGATCGGGTGTTCAAGGAGGCACATCAGGAGGAGGAAAACTGCAAGTTTTCTTTCCAAAATAATTCTGAAAACCCAAACCCCCATGGCCGCAAAGTGAACATACTCAAAATGTATTTTCTATTGCAACCAAAAATGAACAATCTGAGAAAATCTTCCTCTCCATCTGTTTGTTAACTGTGTCTAACCTTTTCTGAATTACAAGAACGTAATTTCCTGTGACAACCCACCGTTAGAAAGTGAAATAAATTGCTCAGAGGAAAACAAGGCAGGAAATACCATGACAGACATTTACAGTAAGACAAGGACAAAGGGCAATATAAAAAGACAAGGAAATAAAACATAGTAACAAGAAAAGGAAACAACGAGAAGTGGTGAACATCCAAGAAGATATAAGAGGGATCTGCCTTTTTTTCTTAAAATGAAAACATTTGATGCTCGTAAAATAAAGATATAATTAATTATAGACAGATTATCTATAATACAACGGTTGGTTTTGACTTAGATGTGAGGTGAGTAGAGAAATGTAAGCGTAAAGCTGTGCAACACGCTAGCACATACGTGTCAACAATAACCAGTGCTGCCTCCAGGACTTGTATCCTATGTTTATAAAATCTATCAAACAGGAAATCTGTCTCCATATCTGAACATGTACCATTCAGTAAAATATAAAACTGAGCAGAAAGTTAAACTGAGGAGGTGTGTGTGTGTGTGTGTGTGTGTGTGTGTGTGTGTGTGTGTGTGTGTGTGTGTGTGTGTGTGTGTGTGTGTGTGTGTGTGTGTGTGTGTGTGTGTGTGTGTGTGTGTGTGTGTGTGTGTGTGTGTGTGTGTGTGTGTGTGTGACTTAATACATTACATTCAAGGAATGATATCAGATCTGTTTGTTTCTGTTCTCTAGTCTAACATTTAGTTTTTCAGGCAGGTATTGTATGCGTGTTGCTTTAATGCGGAGATATGTGAGAAAAATATTTTCCTTTCTAAACGCCTGTTATCTGGCTCGATACAGTCCCACTGTCCTTCTTTCTTTTGCTCTCTGACATGCACAAACACAGGGGGGGTGCTAGTTGAGCATCGCAGCGGCGAAACTGTGGTGCGCACTGTAGGTGCGCCGCATTTGCGCTTCTGATGAGGCTCCCTCCGCACAATGAAGAACCCTCCGCAAAATGAGGCCCCCTCCGCGAGGTGAGGCCCCACGCAGTCTGCGTGATCGGCCTGTAGGGAGGGGCGGCCCTGCACACACACACTCATCATCTTACTCCCTTTTTCCAACACACATGCTTACCACTATAATGCCTTCTCTGGGCCGAAAAGCATCATAGAAAGTTTCACTTTAGCATTTTCACCTGGCTGCACACAGGTCACATGTGAGCGCAAATACACAAACTCTTACTCCCTTACTACTCTCTCTATCATGCACACACTCACTCACACACACACACACACACACACACACACACACACACACACACACACACACACACACACACACACACACACACACACACACACACACACACACACACACACACACACACACAGGTTGAATGGAAAGAGGAAGCTTGATATCACAGAGGGACCACCAGAGAGTACTCAACTAAATCAGTTCATATAATGAATGGCCCAACAGACTGTTGCTTCCCCCTCTCTCGCTCTTTTTTGTCTGTGTGTGTTTGTGTGGCCTGAGATCAGCACACTTTCATAAATATTGAACAGTTATCTTAATGCTTTCATTATAGCCCTGACTCACAATGGCCAAGCTTTGTCCTTTTGACTCTTTGTTAGAGGAAGCTGGCCCTCTCTCAATCTCATCTGCTTATATTATAGCTGCTTGGTAGCCAGCTATACCTACTGCCCCGAATTAATGATAGGGACGGAGAGGAGTGGGGGGGGGGCTGTGTGTGTGTGTGTGTGTGTGTGTGTGTGTGTGTGTGTGTGTGTGTGTGTGTGTGTGTGTGTGTGTGTGTGTGTGTGTGTGTGTGTGTGTGTGTGTGTGTGTGTGTGTGTGTGTGTGTGTGTGTGTGTGTGGAAGGAAGGAAGGAAGGAAGGAAAAAGCAACAGAGCAGGAGAAGGGAAAAGTAAGGAAGGAGAGAGGCGGGGCGGCGTGTTGTGGTTGGCTGGATGAGACATGCACACCACAAACTATCTATGAATATATGTAAATATGATGGATGTGTTTGGGTCTAATTACTCCAGCTGCCTCAGCTAACCCCATGTGAGGCGTATCGTGATGAAAACTGTGAACACTTCAATGTGATCTCAGTCTTCCATCACACGGCCGGTCCCCACTGCTCTGTTATTGCAGAAACTTTAAAGATGAAGCCATAGAAGTTCCACTTTCATTTTTTTTTTAACTGCACGCTGGCTGAACTGCTACTCCAGCCGTAGAAGGAGTAGCGGAATGAAAAACAAATCAACTTATTTTCTCACTGGAGATGCAGGAAATTACACTTTGGTAACTGCTGAAGTTAAAGTAATCTACATTATTGTATGATTAAAAGTTAGATGTCCTACTTTATTTCATTGAATGGCAGCATTAAACAGTTTACTTTAAAGCTTTTTCTGTACATGTTGTTTATAGGAGCACCAGTGTACTCGTTAGTTACTATAATATGTATGATACTCCAACTATTTATATGTTATTTTCTGTCTCACTTATGAAAATCTTACAGTAGATATCCATCCACGTCATAAAAAAACTAACAACAGGTGGTGTTACACAAATAATTCTATAAGTCTGCTAATAAAACGATGTTAATAAGTGTGAATGCAGGATATATTTGCAGGGTTTATATTAAGAGGTGGAAGTAGTACTCAGATGATTTACTTAAGTAAAAGTAGCAATACTACAGTGTGTAAATACTCAGTTACATGTAAAAGTACTGCCTTCAAAATTGCACTGAAGTAAATGTAAAAAAAAGTATTAGTATTAAAAAAAACATTTAATAACCTAGATCTCCAAAGTAACTAGGAACTTAATATGTAAAATAAATGTAGTGGAATAGAAGTATAGTACAGAGCCCTGGAGGGTTCATAGAGAGAACAATAAATAAAACGTGGCCATGTTTTACTTTCTCGTTCGCACGAGATACCTTCTCGTTCGCACGAGATACCTTCTCGTGCGAACGCTTTATTAACTCGTGCGCACAAGTTAATAAAGCGTGCGCACGAGTTAATAAAGCGTGGCCTCAATTTAAATTGATTAGTTTTATGAAGAATATGTCCTGTGTGTGTGTGTGTGTGTGTGTGTGTGTGTGTGTGTGGTGTGTGTGTGTGTGTGTGTGTGTGTGTGTGTGTGTGTGTGTGTGTGTGTGTGTGTGTGTGTGTGTGTGTGTGTGTGTGTGTGTGTGTGTGTGTGTGTGTGTGGGCATTTGTTTATGATAGTGTCGTTTGTTCAGAGGCCTGCGCTACGAAGCTGGTTCAACCTAACCTGGATATGTTTGAGTTAGCCGGTTGGCCTAATCCAAAACATACGCTCTCTCGCTAAACGGTACTACGACGTGGGTTATCAAGTGGATCGCTCAAGCCAGCCGTGTCCTATCTAGTTCTCATTCATAACACTCCGTTCGATGTCTCACTATGGGATGCGCCTCATCGCGGAGCAAACAGAAGCATCAATCTCATTACGCCAATCCTGATTGGCTGGTGATCTTGACGTCAACGTCAGGGAATCACCCCCTATAAGTAGCTTGCGCCACGACGCATGCGTCATTCAAACACCTCTTCTCGCTTCAGAGCACATCTCTACAGTAGCCGGACAAGCTTAACAGTCCACAGACTGAACCCAAATCCAAAACATTTCGGTCGACGGGCGCTCGCCGGCTACTCCTTCTGCTTCGCAAGAAGACGGTAATACTAACGCCAGTTAGTATTAAAATCGACCTCGCCGTTTCTTTCCCCGGAAAGTAAGGTAAGGTTTTGATTTTTCTCAAGCTAGCTACGCACCTGTTGCTAGCTAGCTTCCCCTTACTACCGACACCACGGTAGCGAGGACGCTTTTCTTTTTCTCTCTCATAGAGGAGAAAAGGATTAGAAGTATATTGACACACCAGTCACCAGACACACCAATATTCTTTGAGAACAAAGGACCCACACCGTCCCTTTTTCTCCGGATTAAGGACGGGTTGGTAACACTTTTCTCTCAACGACGTACCTGTTACGAGCGGGTCCTCTCCACGCCACGAGGCGAACAAGATGGACGCCTCTCCCCCTCACACCAGAGGAGTCAGGGACTCAGAGGCTCGGTCATGCGGCTGCGGGTTGAAGATAGCAGGCACAGACTCACACCAGGTCTGCTCGTCCTGCCTCGGGCTGGAACACGCCCAGGAGGCTATCGACAACCCCGGCTCGTGCGGGCATTGTGCCCGTTTCACCCGAAAGAGCCTCCACCGACGGCTAGCACACCAAGCTAGCTTGTTGGAACAGGATTCCCTCATGTCCACTGATTCGCCGTTTGGCAATCAAGACACGGGGGCGTCCGCCGCAGAGACTGAGCCCCTCACTGTGTCGGTCTGGGGCTCACTAACAGCGGAAGCTGCGGAACCGGGATCCCACGCCGTGTCAGGCCGGGACCCGGTGGCGGCAAGAGACGCAGGAACGGAGCCCCACGCCTCACCAGGCGGGAGCTCCCGGCGAGACCTCACTATGGTCTCGCCCGCGGAGGATGTCCTGGAATTAGACTACATGGAGGACGAAGAGGACACCTCTGAGTCCCTCCTGTCTGATTCGGATGAGCAAGAAGAAGATATCTTCATGTCATCGGCTCAAACGGCAAAGCCGGGAGCGATGGCTGCTCTCCCGGGCGATAGCACACCAGCTTCGCCCTGTCTGAGCATGGACCTGCAGGCCGCGTGTCAGCGCGCTGCATCCAGGCTAGACATCCCGTGGCCCGAAATGGCCAAGGAGACCGCCAGGTCCCGTTACGAGGGGAAACATTCTCCCCAAGCAACGAGGACAAGGAGGCAACTCCTCCCGGTCTTCCCGGAGATGTTGGATGAGGTGTCGGTCTCGTGGAGGGACCGACCCTTTAGCAACAAGGCCCCAATCCAGGGTGCCTCCTCCCTAGACTGCGACGGTATGGAGAGGCTCGGCCTGCTCCGCATACCGCCGATGGAACTGCTGGTGGCAGCCCACCTCCTACCGAGGATGGTTCCGTCACCAAGCAGGAACCCCACGCTGCCAGCGAAGGTGGACCGTTTCCAGCCGACCATGACTGAACGGTCCTACAGAGCCGCAGCATTGTCCGTCAGGGCTCTGAACGTTTCCTCACTGCTAACCGCATACCAAGCGGAGCTCTGTGAGGATATGTCGAGTAATCCTGGACCGGCCGTTCTGGACGAGTTGGCCGCGGTCACAGACATTTGTCTCCGTGTCCAACGCTGCGCCGTCCAGGCCACGGGCAAAACAATGGGGATCATGGTGGTGCAGGAAAGAGCTAGATGGCTCAACCTCACCAACCTCCCAGACCGGGAAAAGGAGGATGGGCTTGACATGCCCATCGTTCCCGAGGGGATTTTCGGCTCCGCTCTTGCCTCCATACAGAGGAGATGCGAGTCGAAAAAGAAGGAGGACGAGGCCCTCCACCTCTGCCTCCCTCGAAGGGCCCAGCCGCTGCCTTCGCAGTGGCAGCCGTTCGTCCAAGCTGCCCCGAACCCTGCTCGGTTCAAAATACCGAAAATGCAGAGGTCGCAGTCCGCCCCGAGTCCCCAGCCCAGGCAGGGGACGAGGGCGAGCTGGCCTAGAAAATCTCCGGTTCCGGCTGCAGCCCAGGCGCAGCCAACCCAGAATTTCGGCCAGCAGTCGAGGAAGAAGAAGCGAGCGGCGTGACAGCCCCTCCTTCTCCCCTCTGTGACAGAGCTGGAAGTCTACGGTTCCCCAGCTCTAAATGTGTTCCCGGCGCCTCGAGAGATGCCTCAACACCATCCTCAAGTCCACATAAACACATGTCACACACTTATTGATTTTTCTGTCATAAAACATTTTCCGCTAACGCATCCAGGCTTCAAGCCAAGGGCGCAGCTCGAAAAAATGAAAAGAAAAACAATAAAAACAATAAACAGTTCCCCTTCTGAGAGCAGCTACGGCCTCTCTCATAGGGCGGACAATTGACGGGTCTGTGAAGGCACCACCGTCACGCACATGCGCAGTGCCGGCTGGGGCTGTAAAGGCACCACCGTCACGCGCATGCGCAGTGCCGGCTGGGGGCGTGAAGGCACCACCGTCACGCGCATGCGCAGTGCCGGCTGGGGTCGTGAAGGCACCACCGTCACGCGCATGCGCAGTGCCGGCTGGAGCTGTAAAGGCACCACCGTCACGCGCATGCGCAGTGCCGGCTGGGGTCGTGAAGGCACCACCGTCACGCGCATGCGCAGTGCCGGCTGGAGCTGTAAAGGCACCACCGTAACGCGCATGCGCAGTGCCGGCTGGGGTTGTGAAGGCACCACCGTCACGCGCATGCGCAGTGCCGTCTGGAGCCGTAAGGGCACCACCGCCACACGCATGCGCTGTGTCGGTGGGGATTGTCGAAATGGGGCACCACAGTGCTCAGACACTGGAGGGCCCCATAACACAACAAATAGAGACTCAGAGGGGAAGAGACGTGACATCTCAGCTGGCTCTAAGGAGCATACAGCGGGAGATGCTCACGACATCTGCTTGGGATTCTCAAGACAGTTACACGGAGCTACAGACTCCAAGTCACCGTCACCCCCCCTCGCTTTTCGGGCTATCTGTATTCACAAGCCCGGGGAGAGTCAACCCATATTCTGGAGAGAGAGATTCTCTCTCTCCTAGAAAGGAGAGTTTTATCTATAATGCCCATCGAGCAGAGTCAGATTACGCAGACAAATGTCCTCGTAAAGCACCTGCTCAACATGGGTCTCATAATAAAACTAAACCCCGCGCGCCACGGCGTGCGGAGAGTATTGGTTATTATGAAATGCGTAGTGGCACTACGCCACTGGCCGCACCCGACTTTTCTAGTACGGGGCGCGCCTACGGGTGCTGTCCTTTCACGGAAGGTGGTCACCACGGACGCATGTCTGACAGGCTGATAGGGTATTTACGAAGGTCGCCCGGTGAGGGGTCTCTGGAGCAGAGACCTCCAGCGGGCGCATGTAAATCACCCGGAGCTTTTAGCGGTGTTCCCCACCCTAAAACGCTTTCTGCCTTCTCTCAGAGGACACCATGTCCTCGTGAGGACAGACAACACGACCACAGTATCGTGTATGAACCGCCAAGGGAGGTTGCGTTGTCTCCAGTCACACACACTGGCACACAAACTGATCCCTTGGAGCGGCAGACGTCTCCTCTCTCTGAGAGCGACGCTAGTACCAGGAGTGATGAACCTCGGGACAGAACTACTGTCCAGAGGTGCACCACTCTATGCAGACTGGACTCCACATCCAAGGATCGTGAGTCCGCTGTGGGTGCGTTACGGCAGAGCCGCGTTAAATCTGTTCGCATAAAGAGAAAATGCTCAATGACAGCTGTTCTCTTTAATGCACGATTTAAACGCACCGTTAGGCGTGGACGCACTCGTACACGATTGACCTCCGGGTCTTCTGTACGCGTTCCCACCCCTGGCTCTGATACCCCCAACTCTGGCCAGAGTGAAGGAGCAACGCCACACACTTATCCCGATGGCTCCGCCCTAGCCCGCAACGTACGGGCTGGCGGAGATATATCAGCTGTTGTGCGGGCAGCCATGGCAGCCCCCACTATACGCAGGGACAGATTGTCTCAGGCAGGGGGGGGCGATCCTTCACCCACGCCCAGAGCGCGGGGCACTATGGGCCTGACCCGTGAGTGGTACAATCTGAATACAGTGGGACTCCCTCAGAAGGTGATAAATACTATTCAGAGTGCGAGAGCTTCCTCCACCAGGTCTCTTTATGACTGTAAGTGGAGGGTGTTTGAGGAGTAGTGCCTTCAACAAGGACACATCTCCTTTTCAATGTCCTGTCGGGGTGATTTTATCATTTCTTCAGGACTTGATCGATAAACACAGAGCTTTCTCCACGATCAAGGTGTACCTGGCTGCTATTGCTGCATGCCATGTGGGCTTTGAGGGTAAGACGGCTAGCCAACATCCTTTGGTCTGCCGTTTTATGAAGGGAGCTCGCAGGCTCCTCCCTGTCTCCAGGTCACTGGTGCCCTTATGGGACTTGGCAGTGGTTATAAATGGGCTCAGAATGACCCCATTTGAACCCCTGGAAGGAGCTGACATGAAACATCTGTCACTCAAGACAGTGCTGTTACTGGCCCTGGCATCCGCCAAGCGGGTCAGTGATATTCATGCGCTGTCTGTACATCCTTCATGCACTCAGTTCGCCCCAGGGCAAACGAGAGTGTTGTTGAAGCCCAACCCTGCCTTTACACCAAAGGTGGTTGGTTCGTGTACCCCAATTGACATTGAGGCATTTCCTCCGCCGCTGGTTTCCTCTGGGGAACAGCAGCAGGATCTGTTGTGTCCAGTCCGTGCTTTACGCACATATATGGACAGATCAAAGGAGCTTCGTCTTAATGACCAACTCTTTGTGTCCTGGGCTAACCCTCACAAGGGCAAGCCTGTTACTAAGCAACGGCTCTCCCACTGGATTGTGGAGGCAATTGCTTTGGCCTATACGAGTCAGAGTTTGCAAGCACCTTCGGGTCTGCGGGCTCACTCGACTTGGGGCCTGGCTACATCCTGGGCTTTGTTCAAGGGTGTTTCCATCCAAGACATCTGTGCAGCGGCGAGCTGGTCCTCGCCGCTCACTTTTGTCCGCTTTTACAGGCTAGACGTCTCCGCTCCAAGCGTGGCCCGAGCAGTGCTGGGCACCTTGTTGAGTCGGGACTCTACCTGTTAAGTTCTGGTTGGTTGGTGATTTTCGAGATAAGCTCGTCTGGCAATACGGGAGCTACAATTTCCCATAGTGAGACATCGAACGGAGTGTTATGAATGAGAACTATAGGTTACTTACGTAACCCCAGTTCTCAGAGTAACATGAAGTGAGATGTCTCACCAGACGGCCCTCCTTGCTATGGTGAAGCGAGAAGAGGTGCTTATTTTGAATGACGCATGGGTCGTGGCGCAAGCTACTTATAGGGGGTGATTCCCTGACGTTGACGTCAAGATCACCAGCCAATCAGGATTGGCGTAATGAGATTGATGCTTCTGTTTGCTCCGCAATGAGGCGCATCCCATAGTGAGACATCTCACTTCATGTTACTCTGAGAACTGGGGTTACGTAAGTAACCTGTAGTTAGGTGCGCGTTCACATGAAAGGGGTGGTATCTGGAGCATTCGACCAATCACAAACATGGAGAAGCATACTGACAGCGCAGCGTCATACTTCCTGAATGAAAAGTCAACTATATAATTAGACAAATATGAAGATGTTAAACTTTAAACATCCATGACTCAAACACTTTATCCAGGATAAAAGCCACATAGTTGCACCTGCAAGGTGAATACGTGTTTGAATGCGTACATTAACAGGTTTATGATATCACTGCCCCGTCTAAGACACGAGTGGATCTGATTTGATTTGTCTCGAGTGTTTCGTCAACTTAATGTGTTGCTTAAATAATACTTCTGCATGCAGTATGTGACACTGTGAGTGTTGCACGGCCAGATAAGGAAATATATGATACATTATGATGTGATATACCGTGGACTGTACTTAATGTTACTCTGATCCGGTTACTTATGTTGTGGCAGATATTTAAGTAAGCTTTCTTAACGCTAATGTTATAATAGTCAGATTGCTCTGAAGATGGGAGGTGATATTCTATTAATGTTCACGTTCACAGAGTCGGTGATTTTTGCCGTTCGTCTTTCCTGCAACGGCAGCTTTTCTGTATTTCCTCTATCCTGTAATATGACTTGATCGCTTTAAACTCCGCATACTGAGCTCTGATTGGTCAGCAGGCAGTGCTTTCACTGAGTTGAGCTCTTAGCCTGCAACCTAACCTGGTCCAGACCAGGGGGGTATACTACGAAGCAGGATTTTCGTTTAGCAAGATAACTTCTGGGATTTCCGGTACTACGAAGCTGGTTCACTTTTTAGCGGGCTAGATCTCCATGGTGACTTATCCTGGAACCTAGTCTGTGCTCCGAAGCAGGATAAATTCCAATATAAGAGATCAACTCAGCGAAAGCACCATGCCTGCTGACCAATCAGAGCTCAGTGTGCGGAGGAAATACAGTTTAAACAGCCGTTGCAGGAAAGACGGCCGGCCAAAATCACAGACTGTGTGAACGTGAAAATGAATAGAATATCACCTCCCATCTTCAGAGCAATCTGACTATTATAACTATTATACTATTAGGCTATGTTAAGAAAGCTTAATTAAATATCTGCCACAACACAAGTAACCGGATCAAAGTAACATTACGTTGCCTACAGTCCGCGGCACTGTGAGTGCAGACGTCGATGTGTCCCATTATCATTCATATCACATCATATCACATCATAATGTATCATATATTTCCTTATCTGAGTCAGCTGAGCCGTATCTGGCCGTGCAACACTCACAGTGTCACATACTGTATGCATAAGTATTATTTTAAGCAACACATTAAGTTGACGAAACACTCGAGACAAATGTAATTAAAGTCAGATCCACTCGTGTCTTGGACGGGGCAGTGATATCATAAACCTGTTAATGTACGCATTCAAACACTTTTTCTTTTACCAGCTGTATACACCTTGCAGGTGTAGCTATGTGGCTTTTATCCTGGATAAAGTGTTTAAGTCATGGATTTTAAAGTTTAACTTCTTCATATTTGACTAATATTATAGTTGACTTTTCATTCAGGAAGTATGACGCTGCGCTGTCAGTACGCTTCTCCATGTTTGTGATTGGTCGAATGCTCCAGATACCACCCCTTTTATGTGAACGCGCACCTAACTAGATAGGACATGGCTGGCTTGAGCAAACGAGTTGATAGCCAGCGTTGTAGGACAGTTTAGCGAGAGCGGCTTTGTTTTGGATTAAGTCAACCGGATAACTCAAAACATATCCAGGATAGGTTGAACTAGATTCGTAGTATACCCCCCTGGTCGGGACCAGGTTAGCCGCACAGCATAAGTTACCATGGAGATCTAGCCTGCTAAAAAGAGAACCAGCTTCGTAGGACCGGAAACCCCGAGTTTTCCCTGAAGTTAGCCGGCTAAGCGAAAATCCTGCTTCGTAGTATACCCCCTCCGGTGCACTCCGGCAGGACTATAGCACTACATCGAGATTAAGATTAAACGAATGTCATTCACTTGGGAATACACATACCTATGGAAAACCAGATTTGTGTAAATTACTGTTCGTGGTAATTTGAAAACAAATGCCGGTGGTGTCAGACACACACAAACACACCGAACACGCACACACAGAGCGGAGCTGAGCACAAACACACACACACATCATGCGCCCTGGTGACAGGACATCTCCTTGATAAAACGAGGGTGAATACTCTGGTAGTTCGATGTGTGTAGAGGTGTGTGTGGTTAAACCTCTATGGGTTAAACGTAGCAGCCTCGATCTCTATTCAGCAGTTCTAATGAAGGGAAACACAGGTCTCCCTTGAAAAAGAGATCAATGATCTCAATGGGATTTATCTGTCTAAATAAAGGTTTGAAATGAAATGAAAAAGTGTAAAAGGCACAGCTCTTTGCAGCTGGTGCTGCTCTTCTCAGATTCTGCTGAGTTACAGGTTACTGCCTCCAGTGCCCTGTACGACGAAGCCAGTTCAACAGACCCTGGATATGTTTGATTTACCCGGCTTAACTAACCCTAACAAACGCGATGTCGCTAAGCGGTCCTACGAAGCTGGTTATCAACTCAGTAAATCAACCAGGGTTTCTCTGTCCGGCTGAGAGCGCGTTCATGTGAAAGGGACGGGGTTAGCAACATTTGACCAATCACAAACATGGAGACGTGTGCTGACAACGCAGCGTCATACTTCATGAATGAATAGTGTAAATAGCTAATCCTGCTTCGTAGTACAGGCCACGTAACGCTTTTAACGAGTTAATAAAGCGTGGCCTCATTGTATTTAAAGCGTGGCCACGCTTTACATCTCGTGCGCACAAGTTAATAAAGCGTGGCCACGTTTTATTTATTTTTCTCTCTTTGAACCCTCCAGGGCTCCGTAGTATAGGGTACCATAATGTGAAAATAGTGCTCAAGTAAAGTACAAGTAGGCCTACATAAAAAAATGTGTTACTGGAGTAAATGTGCATTACACCACTAATTATATGAAGGACATTTGGTCTTGCAGTGTACACAGAGAACATGTGCCTGCCTCCATTCTGTCCTCCCTAATTATGTCTCATCTTCCCAAGAAAGTTTCCTGTTCAATTTGCACGTTTGAATCACTGAGCTAAATGCTGCCAATGTATATTACTTTTATTATTGCTACACTTTTAAAAGTCCAATGTTGGTCGTGACACCATTTGCCACTTTGAGGCAAACTCATGCAAACATGCTCTGCAAGAATATTTTGTGCGTATCCGAATACATTTTGGAAGATGTGAGTCAAGCATGATAAGTATTTGCTTCTGTCTGCCTCCAGTGCCACTCTTAGACAGATGTCCTCGAGGCAACCGCCGATATTTATATCATCAAGTCTGTGCATGTCAGACTGTAGAAGACTGTCAACTCAGTGCCAAAAGTGGTCATGTGTGGAGAGGAGTGAACATGCTTAGTAAAAGAGGACTGAGTAGTTGTACGAGAGAGTCAAAGCTCAGAGGCTGCATTTAGTTTCTCAGGTACACACAGACTCATGCCCACTCACTCACACACACACACAGCAATCAGTCAAACAGTGTCAGCTCTAACATTTCTCTTCGGAGTGTGAGTTCAGCTGTGTTCGTCTAATATTTTCCCAATAAACTGAGCACACTGCCACAGCAGGATTGTGTGTGACAGGGAGAGAGAGGTAGAGAAATAGCTGCAGATACAAAACTAGAAAAAGCGGGCAGTTAGTTTCTGTGTTTTCTGCACTTGTAAAAGTAGCAATCAGCCTGCATTGATTTCCCAGCATCCCCTTGTGGTTTAGCGCAAGCCAAATTAATGGCCGATTACAACCCTTTAGCTCGCTTTTCGCAACTTTTTCTTTGCTTTTTCCATTTCCTTCACATTCGAACGTTGTTGCTTTCTCTTTTTATCTTCATCCTCTAAACTACTTTCTTTCCTTGTCTCTACATTAGCTGCAATTCCACTTCTCCTCTCTTTTTCCTCCTGCCTTCTACTTTCCATCCTTCCTTTTTTACAACATGAACCTCGATACAAACCTTGTTTCTACCAGAATCAGTTCTCCGTAACAAAAAATGTAATGGTAAATAATGGTAGAATTTAAATATGATTTCATTTGGTTTGATTTCAGCCTTTGTCTGTCATTTCCTTAAAGAGCTCTGCAGTAGTATTACAGTACAGGATGCAGGATGTCTGTCCTTGTATCCTCATAAACATATTTTTCAGCGCGTAAACATTTTTCTGAGTATTTTGTGGCAGAGCAGAGAGCGATTTTTCAGTGAAATCTTTCTACAAAGTTCTTGTGTGGGATTGGGTTATGAATCCACATGACAGGCCTGAGACAGAGCAAGGCCACTGCACGCACGCACGCACCACGCACGCACACACACACACCACACACACACACACACACACACACACACACACACACACACACACACACACACACACACACACACACACACACACACACACACACACACACACACACACACACACACAATACTTATCTTTCTTCCCCCTTGCTTGTGTCTTATAAACATAGCATGTAGAAACCAGTTTTCCGCTGACAGTGCAATCTCCAACAACAATAACAATCGCTTTTCTGCAGCAGTGGTGTAGCACAGCCCTGTGTGTGTGTGTGTGTGTGTGTGTGTGTGTGTGTGTGTGTGTGTGTGTGTGTGTGTGTGTGTGTGTGTGTGTGTGTGTGTGTGTGTGTGTGTGTGTGTGTGTGTGTGTGTGTGTGTGTGTGACTTCTAGGGGACAGAAGAAAAATGGGCAAGACAATGGCAAGGAATACAATTTACATTGTGCTATCCTGCATGGGTCCCTGGAGGGTGCAACTGTAGGAACCAAGACATCTCAAGTGTGTGTGTGTGTGTGTGTGTGTGTGTGTGTGTGTGTGTGTGTGTGTGTGTGTGTGTGTGTGTGTGTGTGTGTGTGTGTGTGTGTGTGTGTGTGTGGTGTGTGTGTTGTTGTCTATTCGTATACAGTGTGTAGGGTAGGAATTGGTTGACCGTGTGTGTGTACTAGGTAATGTGTGTGCACGCATATGGTACAACATTATTACAAATCTAGTGTAAGTGTGTGTAGTGTTAACTGTGATGGTTATTCTCGTGTCCAGGAAAGAGAAGCTTAAAAAGGAGACTAAATGGAGTCTCTGAGATGTTTTCAAATTGGTACTTTAATTAATAAAAAGCGTGGTAAAGTCACAAACAGGATATTGTCCGACAGAAAAGCAGCTGTCTCTGGCCCTCGCTAGCAGAGAAAAGAGGCCGAACCCCTCGTTGTCAACCTGTCGTTCAATGGACAGCTTCCCCCCCCCCCCCCCATCTATGTATATACTCGCATTTTAGACTCTGTTACTAACTGTATATCTGTAGACTTGGTATGTCTTAAATGTCCGGTTAGGATGTATTAGAACGAAATCTAAAATGAAAATTGTAAATAAGCAATCTGTATGTAAAAAACCACCTGTATGTAAATTGTAATAAGCCATCTGTATGTCTTATATGTCTTAAATGACATGATGAATTGGAAATGGGGGACCCTGATGTAAACAAGACGAAAGTCTTTCTCTGGTCTGCATCCCCTTAACAATTGTATGTTTTGAGCTGTACTGTACTGTACCCAATATACAAGCTGTTAATAAACTTTTCAATCAATCAATCAATGTTTATATAGCCTCTCCTGGCTCCTCCCTGGGGGCCGGCTCTCCGACTATTTAATGTCCGTTGTTACACATATCACAGTATACAGACATTGTACATTCAATATATATCTAAACACTCCTTTTCTCCTCCTTAACTCTTTTATGACTTTCCATTCAACACATTCCAAACGCTGTAATCAACACTCCAAAAAATACAGGAAATCCTTCACAGCAATTCGATTTCCGGTCGCTCCGAATGTTGTGACATGCTACCCACATCTGTAAACGATAACGTACTCAAATAAACTGTACCTTCATTTAATATCCAACAATAATAATATCTCGACGTCTATAGTTGTAGTGTTGAAATCAGTAGGTTTCGGTGTGCAACATCATATCATATCGCTGCTAAATTCACCTCTATAGGAAATGGTATATTAGCCTCATGCTAAATGCTAACCGGAGGTGAAGGATTTTCAGAATAAAAGTCTAACTGGTTGTGCACAAGAACTTCTGGTTTTTCAGTATAAAACAGCATTTAAACTAAAGGTACATTTAAGGTACATTATGCCATCAAAACATTGATTTTAATTTCTAACAGTCCCTCCTTACACACCTAAAAGGTGTGTATAATACTGAAATCAATGAGTTATTTATCTGAACTCTGCATAGTACATAACTCATATCAAAAACATACAATCAAAATGGAATGGTTCGAATATCCTCAACTTTACAAAAATACAAAAATACTTTGACTGTGTTCAAACATAAAAGTGTTCCCTTGTGCATAACTTTTAGTGTTAACATTCAATATGGTTCTTCAAAATAGCAGCAATGGCTTGGTATCAGAACATTTCTTCCTCCCTCCTTTCACAGAAACCGTTCTCATAATACACTCAGTGTTAAGGCACTTGTTTTTACAAAGTGAAAAGAAACTACCCATTTTAGGATTGTAATGATTCGAAAATACATGAAATCTACCATATAGATCAGTGAAAAATAATAAAAATGAAATAAACTATCTTGGAATAGTATAGAGTAAATTGAAATACAAATACACTATCTTGTAATAGTATAAGTAAATTGAAATGGATTCACTCCATTTTAGCATTTTATTTTGCTCACTTCTTCACATGATTTCATCATTTAAAGAATCACATCGGCTGGACATTCATTGAACAACCTCATCTCTGAACATCCATATCGTTTAACATCATTCAAACTAACTCATAATTTTCATCAACATCTGTATTGGGGTGGGCCGTCTTGTTCTACTAGCATTTGTAACTGTCTCCTCATGAGAAATGTACCCTCCCTCCTTTCATACCATTTAAGGTATGAAAGTAATATGTTCTCTAGAAGAGGCCGTCGTGATCAATTGGTATTTTAGGACATGGAATGAGTGCAACATTTAGGCCTCCCCTGGTCGCCTATGCTATCCTTTTACCCTGGAGCCTAAACTTCCCCTGGGACTGATCTCTTAGCCCTACTGGCTTTGGGTGGTCTGTTCTAATACAGTGATAAAGTCCCTGAAATGGTGTGAAAACCGGTGGAATATCAATAACTCATTATACTAATTTATTTTCATTTCTGGTCTACTTAAATAACTATGCTAACCCTCTTTAACAGTGTGTGGAACCTTGGGTGCTCTAACAAGGACTTTAAAAACAGAAGTCATTTAATGGTTTGTAGTTCAATTCAGGAATTTTCACTCATGGCAGATATGTTTCTCCTTTTAAATAACATCTCTAAATGTCAGGTCATCACTGATTAAATGGATGAGCATTAGGAGGTGGTGGCACTTGTCTTTTAAAACTCATACTCTGGTGCCGTGCGCTCCCTCTGAAGCTGTAAGTAAGATTTAAAACATCTGCAGGGTGGGTTGAGCAACCCCTTCTCCCTGAACGATATTTGTTGTCGAAAATATGCACCATTAAAATGAGTGATTCAAGGCCCCGCATGTATTACTCCCAATTATACTAGTTTTTTCAAAATTAAAATCTTCAATCGCTCTTTGCCTAGTGTCTTTTTAAAACTCTACATCTTGGACGACAAACAAATGTTGTTTCCACCTTAACAGTTCTCCTATGGTAATAAACATGCTACAATGGTGAAATCAATACTCTAGATTGGAATACTTTCTTTGGCTTGGTTCCAGCTCTACCTTTAACATTTTCCATTCAAATAAAGATTTGCCTGCTATCTATATTGTAACAAATTAAATCTTCCCCAAATTCTCACATGAATAAGAATCTCTATAAGAATAATTTGTTTATATTATGAAAAGATTGAATAATATGTTCCACCCTCAGTGTGTCTTTAGGATTATTTTCTAATAAGTGTGTTTATGTGTAAACTCACTCACTCCTGTATTCCTTCTCTCCCCCTCTGGTCGTCAAGCCACGACCCCCTCACGTTCTGCTGGCCCATGCCAACTCCTCTGGTTCTGTCTTCTCCTCCATCCTGTCTTCTCCTCAGTCCATCCGCACTTGGATCTTCCCGCTGTAATTCTTTTCAGTGGCCCAACTGCTTTGCATTTCATCTCCTCCTTTTCAGTCTCTTGGCTGTTGCATGGAGTGGTGTATTCTGCTCTCTTGTCCCACACTCTGCTATTGTGCCAAATCTCGCGGCTCAGTTTGGAACTTCATGTCCTGTTTGAGGGACCGATGAGTTTGCCTCTTTGTCAGCATGCTGGTTTGGTTCTGGATGCCTCAGGTGGAGATGGTTCTGGATGCCTCAGGTGGAGATGGTTCTGGATGCCTCAGGTCGTTGTTGGTTCAGCTCGGGTTGTCTGTCTTTAAACCGGAGGAGGAGGAGTCTCCTGTGGTGAGGTCATTTGTCTGAAGATGGGGTCGTAGCATTCTGACAGGCAGAGAGAGAGAGAGAGATCTCGGGCCGCATTACCTATAGTTAATTCTAACACACTGAGGTAAAACATATCCAATCCTTTCCACTCTATTTTCCTAATCTTACTATCTGTCTTAGATGTTAAATGTCATCTAAACCCAATTAATGTCTACTAATGGTTGTGCCATATCCCTAAACATTGTTTCCACCCACTGTTAACATGGCTACTCCAAATAACTCTTTCAGGAAACCATTTTCTTCTATAAATTAAAAATACCTACATGTTTCAAGCACCACATATTTCACACACTATAAAATAACTTCCCCATATTTTCTCCATTACTTTAAATCTCACTGTTATTTAGAACATAAGTAACTTTTGTGACTGAACATATCTGCAATGTCGCCACAATCTGCTGGGGAATTTTGTTCATAGAGTTTGTACGTACAAAGCTGTACTTGTGGGTTAGTAGCCTGTTTCTACTGTAATCATTTTTCAATAATTGTGCTCAGGTCACCGGTTGGTTGTCCATAAACTTAACAGGTGTGTTTCTGGCACAGACTAAAACATGGATCCAGTGTATTTTTAGATTCCCCTAATCTGTAAATTCCCATCACCTACATATCCCAATCACTTAAACCCATCTCATCATTTGATACAAGAACTGCATATATGGGGGGTGAATCATCTTGATTGTAATCGCCTCACCTTTGGGACCGAGTATTTCTAACTCCTCCTCTTGTTGCTCAGCTGATCTTTTGGCTCTGGGGATAAGTGAAACTCTCTGAAACACAGCTGGAGTTTTGTTAGTGATGTGGGCATTCTCTATGAGTGGACTAATGGAGCCATGTCTTACTTGATATTGTACTCCCCATCCAACCAGAAAGGTGCCAAGTGTAATGAGCACAATCAACAATGCTATTCTGACTCTTATCCCTAGGGGACCCCACAATAGCTTTGGCTTTGTTCTTGACATCATCTCTATTTTCTCCCTTGGTGTCAGTTACAGAATTTAAATAATGAGTACTATAATAACGTATACAAAAATTGGACTCTTTTTCAGATGTAAAACAAAAATAGGTTTTCACTTTAGTGTACTATCTATAAAAATCTATAGACAATTCGTCTTTTGAGCTGTTTCTATCTTTATCTTATTTCTATTTATTGTTTTGTTCCAGCTCTGCCAAATCAGTCCTAACTCCCAATAATGTTCTGGAAGTTGCCAGTGAAGGGTGACAATGTGTGAGGTGGTGTCAATTTGCTCCTTTTTCTTTACCTTTAAACCGGAGCGCGTGTGAAGTTCGTTACAACTTCTCACTGTTCCGTCCACCGGGGCTCAGCTCACTGTCTTTTGTGAACTTTCACCCTCACCCAATCACCTGGCCGAACAGGAGTCTCTTCTGGTGTCTCGTCTTGTATCTCTGTAGCTTTCTTAGCCTGTGTAGACAAAACTTGGATTATATTACTCAGAGTTCTGACATACTAATGCACTTCTATTCGTCTAATATCTAAAATTGGACCACTCCCTCCTTGGAGGAGGCCCTTTGGCATACCTTTTGTCGTTATGAGACCTATTATTAACTACATGTTATTATTTATTAACTACAACGTCACTGAAATCAACATATCTGTATAATCATGACACTCCCTCCTTTGAGCAGAACATGCTCAATTAATATTGCAATGATTACCCTATTCTGAACAGGACATGTAAAACGCATAACGTTGCATTAAATAAATATAACTTCTCCGTGTACCCATAAGGCGTACAAAATATCGTATGATGTATGTTTTCTGCTGGTATAAAAGCATATTCACTAAAATCTGCCATTAGCACAAAAAATGGTTTACTTGTTGCAATAATGGCTTTTGTCCTGGTATTATGCATCATTGTTGCTGTGAAAAACAATACCCCTGGTGTCGCTAATGCGTCTCAATAATTCTAGGATTAGAGGATTGTTTGATACTGCTGAACAAAGATATAATAAAATAATATTTCTCTAAACTAGAGGGAAACATACGAACCATTCTCACAGAGGGTGACATGCATGAAGGGCTGGTGGCCCTCGCTCAAAATGAGATAGTGCCTTACGCACTACATTATAAATCAGCAAAATTACTCAAGAATAAATAAATAAAAACTGATTCTTGAAACTGTTGTAAAAACCCTACAACTTCTTCATCCAAGCTCTCAATCAGTGTTATGTTATTTAATCTGCAGCTCATTGCCTTAAAACAGATACTTCAGACCGATTATAAAATTGTGTTTATGAGAAAAATGTAATCTGACTCCATAAATCACATAATTGTTTGACTAAAAAAAAAAAAAAAAACTACACTTCCACTAACAATAAATGAAGTTCCCCTTTAAACACAGCCCCGGTCTTCTGACGGGGTCTATCTATGTACTGGCTGGAAAATGTTGTGCCAGTCTCTGTCGCTCTGTCACTGTTCTCCCGCTAACAGTCACTCTCTAGTTCTGCTGGGTTCTTGTTGACTTCTTCACTGGTTTGAGACAAGCGACCCTATCAGACACCTCCCTTTGTAGCCAGACTGTCACCACAGCAGAATCGAGTTTCTGTTTTTAGGTCTCAACAGCTCCACGTCAGGTGTATCGCCGCCCCTTGAACTGCAGTCGGTGTAAACAGGAGGATTTGGTATGGATCCTCCGTCTTGGGCGGTACTAGGTTTCCGTCTTCATATTTTTTGGTGGAAACCCCATCGTCTTGACCTCACTAGCTGTGTGGACACAATAGTTTTCTGTGTGGGGGAACAACATTACTCGTATTCTCTTTCCTTCTCATAATTACAAAAATAGTCTGCTAAATGTTCTATTCTGTGGATGCTTTATGTGTAAATGCAAATGCTACTCTCGATTCTGTTTTTACATTAAACATTAAACCTCTCCCTTCTGTGGTGACATATATGGCTCAATGTAGCTGGATTTCAAAATACCCTTGTGCTGAAGATGCATCACCTGGTGGTCTGGCCCTCTGAGCTTCCTCATTGTTGTGGTTGATACCAGGGTGTCAGTGGCATTTGGGTCATGTTTGGCAATGCTGTTCGTCTTTGACATCCCTGAGACCCCCTGCTTCTGTCGTAGTCATGGAAACCTCCCCCGGGGTAAATGCATGGAGCGCCGTTGTTTGGTGCATGTGGTGGGTATTTCATTTGTTGTTGTGGACAATCTCTAGCCCAATGGCCCAGCTGATCGCATATGTAGCATCCCTCAAACCGGAGTACTTTTCCTCTGCTTCTGCTTCCTCGGAAACCTCCTGGTTGTTGGTTTTGGATCTGACTCTCTGGCACTATCTGAGATTTAACAGTTTGAGGTGTCTGCCCTGCATTCTCTGGAAGTATCCCCTCCCTTCTCCTTGTCTTGTTCCTACAAGCTACGGTGTCTTTCTCAGCTACCTGTATCTTCAGAAGTTTTAGTTGTAATGTTTGAATTTCTTCGTCTTTTTCCCTCTGGGTTGCTTGGTATTTCATATCGTGGTGAATGAGATGTAGTCCTCATTCTTCATTGGGTTTAGTGTCTAATCCCACCACGTTATCCAGGCTTGCCTGCACTGATGGGGGAAGGGTTTTAACGACAGCTTTCTTCCACCACATTTCAACAGGTGGAGAAAGATCATGTCGTTCTCCAGTGTAGTCCTCCCACACTCCTTCACATCTCTTCAAGAAGGCATGCATTTCATCCTCCGTGCCTTTCCTCAGGCTGTTGAGGGCATCTAAACTGCATGTTGTCGGGTAGATGTGACTAATAGCAGCCCAATAATTCGACCTGATGTTGTTGAATGAAGTGTCATCTGAGTCGTGCGTGCAATTGGCCTCAGAATCTATTGCTTTTGCCTCAAGTCGTCCTTCAATCCTTCCAAGCAGGGCCCTCATGTCCCCCAAGCACAGGTGGTCTTGGGCTGTGTATCTCTCCAGATCATTCACCCACTTCTGACCTCCTTTGATGAGTGGAGGTAGCTTTGCCACTAATGCTTCCATGTCTCTGTGAGTCCATGATTGGTATTTCAATCCTCCTTCTCCAGCCGCTATCACCGGTAGCATGAGTTTTGAGCAGTTGAATCTTCCAGCTTCAGTTACTGTTGTTGTGTCTGGAGAACCTTCGCCTTCTCTTCTCTTGAGTTGTGCTTCCATTCTTTTGTCGAGTTCGTCCAATCTTCTGTTGAGCTCACCAGATAGGAGTCTTACCTCATACTCCAAGTCTTTGACACGTGTAGCTGTGGGGAGACCGTTCAAATCCAATACTCCTCCTAAAGTGCCAAAAGTTGGGGCTTGTATTGAGGGTTGAAAGAAAAGGTGTTCTTCTGTCATGTAGGGAGGAGGCGCATCAGTCAAGCTTGGAACCACATTCGTTGATCCTTGGCTGACATATTTTAGATGGCGTACCAGACTTGTAACTCTAGATTTCCTTTTTTCAGCTCTCCTCATAGCGCTTTTAGCAGGTCCATACCAAGGGGGTTTTCCGGCTTTGATCCATGCTTTTGCTGTTGCAGGTATTCTCCATTCTCATAGTGAATTACAGCTGTTCTATGTGCTTCCGTTGGTGCTGGTTGATCATCAGCTGGATACAGTCCTCTCGTTTGCCATTGTTCCAACAGTTTCTCCATTTGGCTCCATGTCTTTCTTCTAAGATTTGGAGCTGTTATAGCATCTGACATGATTTGTATCCTTCCCTTGATATCTGCAGTTGAGCCTGGCTCTGCGTCTAGCCTCAATTTAGTTTATTTTGGTGACTTGTTCTCTAACTATTCGAATGAATATTATTAAGTTATCAAAGATTGAACCACTAATCCTCCAACTAGCACCTTCGTTCCTGATAAATAATATCCTATGTCATCCGAACTTAACTTTAAATCTGGGTAGGGTTTTTTTTTATTTATTTTTTTTAGAATATATATTTTTTTTTTTTATGATTAAAGTATTTTTTGTTTGTTTTAATATTAATAAATTAAATTAAAAGATACAAAATTATTCAAATTTTAAAATCTGAAATGTTAAAATAAAAATTGTACAGTGTATTGTTTTGACTTTGAGATATGAAAATCGAAGTCTTGTGAAAATCTAAATCTACTGTGGAACTATGTACATGTCATAATTTGTGTTAGATTTAATCAATTGGTGTTTGAATATTCTACAGTCTAGTTTGAAAGTCTATGATGTAAAGTTTCTCATATGTTAATTAGAAACCACTTTGTAATTCTGTCCCGGCGAATGTGTTCATCAATAACACTCAAAATTAAGCTTCAAAATGTTATAGTATATTTGTAATAATTCTGTATTACCAGCAGAGTGCGCTGTTGTAATTTCCAGCTTAATCCACTAGGGATAGCTGTTGCAAAACTGACCTCTTTTTAACAAGAAGAAGCTTATTTCCTTAAAAATGGGAAGAAAATTTGAATATGGTTAAACAACACAGCACATAACCGCCAAAACACACTTGCAAACAAGAATATCTCAAATAAACCGCCAATACACACTTGCAAACAAGAATATCTCAAATAAACCGCCAATACGCACTTGCAAACAACAATATCTCAAATAAACCGCCAATACGCACTTGCAAACAAGAATATTTTCAAAACCAGACTCCTACAAATACCAAACTTCCCACGGTAAGATAACCTGTCTATTTTATAGTTCCAACTCTGCCAATAAATATGATTTGTCCTTCTCAATATGGAGTGCCTAGCCTCATGTGAGTGGGACTGTGTGTCAAAACAAACAGAGTACTTTCAATTAGCATTTCACGAAATGGCGACTGCCGTGTGGCTTATTTTCAGCATGAGGACAAGACAAGATGGCAACTGATTTTCCAACCTTTGACCTGAAGAACAAAGGGATTTGAAAACACCTCGTGGCTCTCACTGAGGAGTTTAAATAATGGTGGGGTGTAATCTTGTCAAGAAAATTGAACACAAAACAACACTGCAGTTTAAAATAACATTTCTATCTAGTTTACTATGAAAAAATGGGCTTTATCTTACTGATATCATCACTTAAAGTTAGGAACCCTTACGCATAAGCTATAAACCTATCTACGTATTATTTGACTTTATAGTCCACTATTGGTCAACTGCTGCCATTTCGACACGCTAGGTGGGAGTATTATGGAAACTTATCAGCGACCATTAAATGACCGTCGTCAATTTAACGTAATGCTGTTGTAACTCCACATCTCGTATTCCACCCGCAATATCTTCGTTGAAACTAGAACAGTTATGACCACTGATAAAAGCTTACACCTTAATCAAGCCTTTCCTCAAAAGGACTTTTTTAAAACAGTTTTCAACTGTTTTCGACTAGCACTGTCTTCAGTTACTCAACCCTAAGTTGATTCGCTATGCCTTGTTGGTTTTCAATTACTTGATCCTTAATCAATTCGCTATGTCCCACAGATCTTAACAATACTCGTTAAATGGACTTATATATCCTTACGTCATAGGCTAATTTAACTACTGACGTAACAAGAGACACCTACATGAAAACACAACAAGACACCTACCCAAAGTACAATGGCCACACACATTTATATTTAAAAATACTACACACACACACAAATTAATAGCATGCAGGGTTAGATATAAGAAAAAATAAATTTGAACTCACCCTGATTGTGAAAATGCAACGCCACGTGTTATGGAATTCCTATTGTTATAAATGTGGTTGTTTTAACATTAAATACACAGCTATTTTCAGGATCCGCTGGCCTCCGTCCAACACAAACCTATTTTGTACTGCATAAACTATGAAGAATTTGATTTAACAGGTTTCCTCTTACCAAGTATTCGAGCTCGTTGTGTCGAACGGAAGCCGCGTCTCCGGAAAACAGCTGGTTGTGTAGTCTCTCCCGTCCAACGAGAATCACGTCGGGGTCACCAATTGTTAACTGTGATGGTTATTCTCGTGTCCAGGAAAGAGAAGCTTAAAAAGGAGACTAAATTGAGTCTCTGAGATGTTTTCAAATTGGTACTTTAATTAATAAATATCGTGGTAAAGTCACAAACAGGATATTGTCCGACAGAAAAGCAGCTGTCTCTGGCCCTCGCTAGCAGAGAAAAGAGGCCGAACCCCTCAGGTTTCGTTGTTTATATAGCCTCTCCTGGCTCCTCCCTGGGGGCCGGCTCTCCGACTATTTAATGTCCGTTGTTACACATATCACAGTATACAGACATTGTACATTCAATATATATCTAAACACTCCTTTTCTCCTCCTTAACTCTTTCATGACTTTCCATTCAACACATTCCAAACGCTGTAATCAACACTCCAAAAAATACAGGAAATCCTTCACAGCAATTCGATTTCCGGTCGCTCCGAATGTTGTGACATGCTACCCACATCTGTAAACGATAACGTACTCAAATAAACTGTACCTTCATTTAATATCCAACAATAATAATATCTCGACGTCTATAGTTGTAGTGTTGAAATCAGTAGGTTTCGGTGTGCAACATCATATCATATCGCTGCTAAATTCACCTCTATAGGAAATGGTATATTAGCCTCATGCTAAATGCTAACCGGAGGTGAAGGATTTTCAGAATAAAAGTCTAACTGGTTGTGCACAAGAACTTCTGGTTTTTCAGTATAAAACAGCATTTAAACTAAAGGTACATTTAAGGTACATTATGCCATCAAAACATTGATTTTAATTTCTAACAGTAGCTTGTTTAGAGGAATGGTAGCATTAGCTGCTTTTTTTACAGACTCCACAGGTTGTCTAACCTGCATCAAACAGATGTCACCAAAGTGAATCCTTTTCTGTTACTGCAGATCTACATCAATGCTGCTGCAATTGGCTCAATCCCCAACATAAGTTATCTAGGAGAAAAGCGTTTTTTCCCCCACAGATTCAAACAATAAAGTGAAGCTGACGCTGTGGTGACATCACTACCACAGAGAAATATTGTACACTGAACAAAAATATAAATGCAACACTTGCTCCCATTTTTCATGAGATGAACTCAAAGATCTAAAACATTTTCTATATACACAAAATAACCATTTATCTCAAATATTGTTCACAAATCTGAAAAAATCTGTGATAGTGAGCACTTCTCCTTTGCCGAGATAATCCATCCCACCTCACAGGTGTGGCATATCAAGATGCTGATTAGACAGCATGATGATTGCACAGGTGTGCCTTAGGCTGGCCACAATAAAAGGCACAGGTTAAGGTTAGGGAAGCGTTGTCTTTGTTGTTTACACTTATAAACAAGGACCAGACCCGCACATCCATCCTTTGTTGCTCTATACCAATTTTTTAGTCTACAACAACAGGTATCTAACTTAAAAGTATCACTGATCTGTGGACACTGCAGATAGAACAGCTCATGACCCATTGTTTATTTGGACTTTTCATAAGTCTTTTTTTATCCTTGTTACAGCAGCTTTTAATAAAGTACTTTGGTCATATCAGCTCTTAAATATGCTTTTTAAAAAGTACCTATTTGTGTCTACAATTGTATTTAGGTTTGGTTATAGAATGAACTGTAAACAGTCCAATACAGTCCTGTTGGATTCTTCAATGTGAGTGACATGACATATTCTGTCATAAATCACACTTCTGCGGTTGCTGATATGCAGACCAAAGTGCTGATTGGCCAGTTTTCAGTGCTGTCTTCACTTGAATACAACTCTCCACATTTCAAAAATGATGGACAGCAGCACTGTCTTCTGCATATTAATACAGACACACTGAGTACCTGCTCATTTAATTGTGGTCACTCTGAATTCCTGGTATTGGATAAAAGGTAAAGTGTCCACGGAACAGTTTTAAATTGCTTGTCATACTCATTATGAATGAAAAGTCAGATTCATTTGTCATATTTTACAGGATTCGTACGGTCATTAAAAACCTGTCATGGAAATTCAAAATGCAAATTCCAGGCCCTGGAAAAGTTATGGAAAACTATATTTTTCCCAAAGTTTTGGAAAAGTCATGGCAATTTAACTAAAGTTGCGTCAAATATAATTTACATTTGATCTAATCGCCAAAATAATCTGCGGTCGCGACCTGTTATGTGCCATCATGAGGGTAATGGTGTTCTTTTTTGATATATTATAATGAAGCGTGAGCTGTGTGCTAGAGTCTTCCTGTCTGTCGGCTGAACTCTGCTGCTCCGCGATGAGGGTCTAACTTCAGTAGCTACATTACCTATGGGTGCGTTCGTTAATAGTAACTGTGTGGTCCGGAGTCACTGTGGCACAGACTGGACCGCTGGTGAACAGTTGTTAGAACAGTTCAGGTATTCAGAGCAGAGCTCACTGTCGGAGTGGCAGAGCGTGATGTGCCCTGAAAAGATTTTCTGTTGCAATATTATTTAAGGAATTGTTGAGCTAGCTAGCTAGCATACATTGTCACAGGGCTGCCAACATTTGAGTTCAGCTTGGAGTGAGATTTTTTTTGGGACCTAACCTCCTCTAGGGGGGTCCGGGGGCATGCTCCCCCGGGAAGATTAAGGTCTGCAGACCTTATTTTCCTGTTCAATATTAAAATAAAAAATGTTTAAGTAATTTTTTTGGTTGTGGACAATTGGGTAAAGGTCATGGAGAAGTCATAGAAAAGTCATTGAAAATTAGGGATGCTTCGATCGCCAATTTTGGGGCCGATCGCTGGAATCAGTATCGGCCGATACCGATCGCCGATCTGATTGAGTGAGCGGGGCCTATGGGGAACTTCCATTTAAAGTGATGTTTAAAACTCAGTTAATGGGGCTCATTCACTGGCGCTTCACAAACAACAATCAAAAATAATTATTACATTCAAATGAAGTACATTATTCAAGTTTACATTAACTTTGGATAATAACAAGGGAGAAATTAGCGGAAGTGCTCTCTTTTCCTCTCTCCCCCTCTCTCTCTCCCTCTCTCCCACTCTCTCTCTCCTGACAGCCTGTCAGTATCGTGCTCATGCAGCTCAATGATCCAGTTGACCCGACAAGAATAATTATATTTATAACTAGTTTAGCTTATTCCAGAGGTAGATAAAATAGCTAAGTGTGTTAGGTCTAACTCTTACCCCTAGTTTCCACCGGGTCCGTCTGCGCCGTGGTGTTGGTCCGGCCTCCTCCAGCGTAATACCCGACCAGGCGCGTTTCAGAAGCATTTCAGAAACGGAGTGTCTTGCCTGCCGGCTCGCAGTTTTTGTTGATTTGGGCATATTTCCTGGACAGGCTACTTTGTACAGACAAAGTTAATAATAATTGTAATATTCCAGTTATAAATGACATGAATCAAAGATGTGTTGCTGTATTTTAGTGGTAAAAAATGCATTCATCATCATAATTATTCTATATATATAATTTAAACCCAGTCTCATGGCATTTCGTGTTCACCAACACGATTTTTAATCTATTGATTCGTGTTCACCAACACGATTTTCCCCTTTTTTTCGTGTTGCACAGCACGATTTTAAAAGCAATGTATTTCTACTGGTAATGTGTTTCGTGCCTGCAGCACGTATTTTTCTCCGGTCAGGTCGTGGAAGACCGGAAGCTGTGTGGTTCATAAAAACATGTTCTTACTCAATATCAAGCCACAATTATTGCTTTTATTTGAAATCGTATAATTTCGGACTTTTGTTGCCGTCTGTGAGGAAAATAAATGGGGCTCAGAGCCTCAGAATACTGAAATCTGTATTTTTTAAATATTTTTTTCCTTCTAATTTGTTATTCTTTTCAAAATAACACACTGTTATTTACTCACCAATAACACACAATTATCCTTGCTTTTATTTATTGGTTTAATTTCATAATCTCGGGCTTTTTTGGCGTCCGTCAGGAACTGAATTTCAAAATAAAAATAACCGGAAACAGACGTAGGCATTTCGAGCGATTACCCAAGATCCTCAGCTATGGTTTAAGCTCGCTGATTGGATGTTTTAGCCGCAATGCATGCTGGGATTTGGTGTTTATATTATATGGAATCCGGAAAACATTTAAAAAGAATAAAATAATACTTAATTCCGAGTGCTCTTGCTTTTCTCTTTGAAAGTCATCACATAACGGCATTGTAATACACGGTTCGGCTGCATTACATATTACAGATCTGCCGTAGTTCTTTATTTATAGAGCCCTGATGAGAAGACCTTTGGAAAAACTGAAGAAATGCCGCCGAAAGTGAATACTTGACGTGGATCATAAATATATCAACACTTAAACAACATTTTCAATTTCTCTTCACACAATACGTCTCCTTGCAGTATCAACACTAATTCGGCTGACTTTTACATTTGATCTAATTCATAGATAGGTTATATTCACACCATAACGGTGCACAGCTGATATAAAAGGACTCACAGATGGCAACAAAAGTCAGAAATTATACGATTTTAAATAAAAGCAATAATTGTGGCTTGATATTGAGTAAGAACATGTTTTTATGAACCACACAGCTTCCGGTCTTCCACGACCCGACCTGAGAAAAAGACGTGCTGCAGGCACGAAACACATTACCAGTAGAAATGCATTGCTTTTAAAATCGTGCTGTGCAACACGAAAAAAAGGGGAAAATCGTGTTGGTGAACACGAATCAATAGATTAAAAATCGTGTTGTGAACACGAAATGCCATGAGACAGGTTGATAATTTACACAGTGCCTGTAAACCGGAGGAGAACGCTGGCATTTATCCTCCTACTTGAAAGACTACGGAAGGATAGGGTCTGCAAAATTAGTTTGTGTGTGTATATATATATATTTAAATATGCTATATATGCTCTGAACCTTCCACTTCCTGCCTCCCCGACATTACCTTACGGCTGCGTCGCGTCAAAAATAGGATTCCTAATTTTAGAGGAGCCCTGCGCCGAGACGCTTCTGGGACGCTTCTGAGCCGTATCACGCCGCGTGTGATGGAATAGCACCCATTGACTAGAGTGGCCGCGATCTTTGCGAACGCCGCGTCGCAGCCGTAACACCGGTGGAAATTAGGGGTTAGTGTGTGTTTCGCTCCGCTCACCAGTCAGTCAGCGGGTGGAGCTGCAGGATTTCTGCTTCACACAGGTTGCATACCGCTATTTTATTGTCATTTTCGGACACCTTAAAATACTGCCAGACTAGTGAAGCCATTTTGGTGAGCTTGTTTCGCCGCGCACAGAGAAAAGTGTCATGTATTTTACGTCATAATTTCGGCTCTCGCGATCGGCGGCCGATCGATCGGAGCATCCCTATTGAAAATCATTGGTGAAAAAAAAACCCTGATTTTAGAACTGTCATCACATTGCCTCAGACAGGCTTGCAAAGTGGAGCTCTTACTGTGTGTCTGTGAGCCTATGTGTGTGTGTGCGTGTGTGTGTGTGTGTGTGTGTGTGTGTGTGTCTATGTGTGTGTGTTTTCAGCTGTAAAATTAACAACTGGCATTTCTCTCTTAGACTCTGCAACAAGCATGCAAAATGCACGGATGCAGTCTCATCAAGTATACACACATAGGCTAATATGAATGCACTGTACATTTGTGTGCTGCAAACACTCCATCTGGGCCGTGTGTGTGTGTGTGGGTGTGTGTGTGTGTGTGTGTGTGTGTGTGTGTGTGTGTGTGAGTGAGCTTAATGAAGGGGAGTCAGTAGTAGTAATGATGCTGTTTCAATCACATTAGTATGCATAAAAAGTGACAAGTGGACACGCCCCGAATTATGCAAATGAGCTAAGTCCCGGGCTAGCGCCTTTGTTGTCTAATTATTTGATGTGTTGATTAAGTCTCTTTTGAAGTTCTATTGTATGGCCCCCCTCAGAGCCCTTTTGTTGTCTAATCTAATTATGATGTCTAATCTAATTAGCCTCTGGTGTTTGCCCTTTGATGTGAAGTGTTATAACAGGCCGGTGTGACTTCACACTGGTGTGCTATAAACCTTTGATGTTAATCTAGGTGTCTCTTTGAAGTTATGTGTGAGACTGTCTACCCAGCCCCCCTCCCAGCCTCCCCCTTTTCTACCCCTTCCGGGGCTATGACGCTAACAAATAGTGGGGGGTGGAATTAGGTAGAAATACGCTCAAACGAAATAACAAGACAGCAATTCCATTGACCCAGTCACCTCTTCAAAAAAGAAAAATGGCAAGAGACGCCTCGAATGGGGGTTAATCAGCCTGTGACAATTTACAGCCATCCGTCCGTAGCGTCAGTCAAGAAACGAATGCAGCAGCAGTGCGGGGGTCAGACGCCTACAGTCTCGTGCCCTCTTTTGGTCATGCGCGCGTTCATGTGTGTTGGAGGAGGGGCTCTGTGAGGAAGTGGCAGATTTTCCCCCGGTTTGAATACAAAAGACTCTCACTTTTTACAGAGGGCTCCTCCTCCCCCTCAACATAACAAGTCCCGCCCTCCTCACCAGATCATTTAAAAGTAAGGGGATGGAAATAGATGAAAAAATAAATACGCTCAAACTAAATACAAGCCAGTCATTTCCACTCATCAAGTCACCTTTCAAAAAAGAAAAATGGCCAAGAGAACCCTAGATATGGGTTTAATCAGTGAGACGCCTGTGACAACTTACCGCCACCCGTCCGGAGCGCCAATCAAGAAACGAATGCAGTATCTGGGCCGAGTTCAGACGCCTCCAGCCGAAGAACTTCATGAAGAATGGACTCTGAAAAATGGCGATGTTTGGGGTTATGTATTCAACTATATGGCGAATGAACTGCATTTCTACAATCTGAAGAATGGAGAAACGTATGGACCCCGTAGTGTTAAAGCGACACTGACCTCAACAGATTGGGCTGTGTTAACTCTGGTGTCCTCCAGAGATCTCCACGCAACCACTGTATCGGAAGAAGTAGTGCATCAAGAAACAGGCGTGGAACCAGCGGTGTACAAGATATTTGCAAAGAAAAGCAAAGAAACGCAGACAGCATGCAAGATCAAAGAAGAGTTTGCACCGCTGCCCCTCAAGGTGGAGGAAGAAGAAGGAGATATTTCCCCGCCGCCAGAAGTGAGAAGAGTCCTGACAAGCATCGTCTGGGAAACTAAAAGCGGACCATCGGGGCGATGGTATTACCGCACAAGCCGTATGGTGACGCTGGGGAAGGACCCCTCTGATGATTTTGTTTTGGAGTATTTCAACTCTACATGCGGGGTTTTTCAGACATCCTTGCGGGTGCCTCTGACTGCTTGGCTGAAAATGATTGATGGAAAAGCTACAAAGCTTAAAGAACTTTTTAAACAGAGTCAGACATCGATCGACATTATACTGGTGAAAAATACTCTCACTTGTGCAGAGGCCTCCGCCTCCCAATCAACATAACAAGTCACACCCTCCTCACCAGATCATTTAAAACTATGGACCCCCTCAAAGAAAAGCAGTGTGTTACCAATGTAAAAAGAGCGCCGGGGGTTGTCTTATGAAAATGTGTTATCTCTGTATCAAGATGATGTGTTTTAAAAATGAATTTTGTGAAAAATACCAACTGGGTGAGAGACGTCATAAAGACACTCATGTTAACCACAGTGTTTGTTCTCTACAAATGTTTAAAGATTGTTACAACATGTAACAAATAAAAGGTCTGGAGACTAAATTAATCCAGGTGACTCTGTCTTTATTAGGAAAACAAAAATATAATACAAATGGTTTAGGGGGTAAATATAACCATCTTGGACTTAATAGTCTAACAAAATACTTTATCTGAATACATTTTTTCTTTTTTAAACGCACTTTTTGAAATTATTTATTTTGTTATTTCAGTGGAACAGTCCAGTTTTTGTTAACATCAATGCTTGCGCTATGACTGACATTGATATGGCTGACATTGATATGTATCAACCTCCATCTACTCCATCCGAGTCTCCAGGGGAATCAACAACTTGGCGTTCATTCGGTTCAATACGGCCATTCGGGACGCTCTACAACCGGGGCCTCATACGTCACATATGGTGACATAAGATATTTGCAGTAAAAAGCAAAGAAAACGCAGACAGCATGCGAGATCAAATAATTAGACAACAAAGGCTATACATTGTGTTACTAAGATACTTTTAGACACACTTTGGCGTATGCAACACTTGTTCAGTTAAACAAGGTTTTTTCTTTTCTGATAACCTTACATATTTTAGTTATTTTCTGCTACCAAGATACTTTAAGATACACCTTGATGTACGCAACACTTAACAAAAGGGTATAATATGAAGTACTTGGTAAGGAAGGGGTTTTTTCTTTAAGGGGTGCAAAAACTTTAGAACAGGGTAAAATATTCATTAATTTGTAATGAATTGAGTTTTTCTTTTCTTTTGATTTTCAACATACTATTTGTACACAATGACTTTTCCATATTTCTGAAAAACTATACTTTTTTTTGACTTTTTCCGTAAAATCTTGACAAACTATTACTTATTCTTAAATGTTGACCTATTGCTGCTTGGTTGGAGATGATTGATGAAAAAGCTACAACGCTTAAAGAACTTTTTTTTTTTTTTTCAAACTCTCAATTCTATAAATGACTCCTCCCATTCAACGCAATAAACCCCACCCTCCACTCAGCAAATAATCTAAAATGAAGGACCCCACTAAGACGACCGTTGTAAACTAGACATGGAGCTGAGAAAAACCAAGACTCCCCCCGCGAGTTGCAGCCAGGAACAGACTCCTGGACTACCACCATCATCACCACCATTTTGGACATGTTGGTTGATATTGTGGAGAGGGTGATACATCGGTACAGAGAAGAAATATGCAATGGGTGCCGAGTCAGTCACCCCGGCCAGAGGCAACACGATTTCCTGAATGACATGTCCGATTTTTACTTCAGAAACAATTACAACGCGTTAATGAAAAGACTGTGGCTCACCGACTTCATTACTGAGATCGACCAGACTCTTATTGATAAAGACATTTTCACGGATGATTGGAGGATCCAAGGCGCTTCGGAGGCTTTTCTTCACAATCTCAAAAATTGCAGACGCCTCAAGGAGAGACTTAAAAAGATCCATGCCGAGTTGGAGGGAGAAGAAGAAGACTAATAACCCTACTATTCCGGGTCATTGGGAAACGATTGTAAACGAAACATTTAAAGTGGTCCTGGAATCTTCATTTTCCGAAACATTCTGTAACATTATCTCAGAAATTAAACAAACATCAAAAGTGTATCATGTGCTCTCAGTGTATGCTCTGTTTGTAGATGTAATGCATCTTTGTGTCGAAAGCAGCATACACATGAATATTCTGACTGAAGTGAAAAAACTCCATCACGATATCTCCAGTAATATGGGGAATTCTAAGCTGGAGACGGTCCTGCGGATGTTGCAATCAGTATAACTATTTGATTATTGTGTGTGAAAAAATAAAAAAGTGTTTTTTTACATTTAAAAACTGTTGTCTTCATTCTAGCAAGGGGGAGCGTGTCTGATACATGTGTATTACAGTCCTTCTTTTTTGTGTTTTTCAGTGTTTTTCTGTGTGTCTGTACACACAAAGCACAAATCATTTAAAACAAACCCTGAATCAAATTTAGAGTGGACCATTAAGAGTCAGAATCTTAACGAAATCTACTAATACAAAGTACTTCATTATCTACTTTTCAGCTTTTATACACAAAAGTGTATCTTTCAGTAACTTTCTCAGAGAATTTAAGCATAAATCTGTCAAATGTTCAAAACAGCCTTGCTTCACTGAAATAGCCTCAAAATCACAAAATGCCATTAAGAGTCAGATGCTTTATGGAATCTAATAAAACAGAGTGCTTTCATGGTAGTGGTCAGCTTTTAAACATAAAAGTGTATCTTTCAGTATCTTTTTGAGAGAATTAAGCGTAAATCTGTCAAATGTTCAAAACTGCCTTGTTTCACTGAAATAGCCTCAAAATCACAAACTGCCATTAAGAGTCTTATGCTTTTACGAAATCTAATAAAACAGAGTACTTTCTACAGATGACTCCTCCCACTCAACGCAATAAGTCCCACCCCACTCAGCAAATCATATAAAACTAAGGACCCCCACTAAGACGACCGTTGAAAAGTAGCCATGGATATGAGAAAAACCAAGTCTGATGTAGCCTCCCCTTATTATTACCAGGATAACGGATACGGGCTTAATGACTGGATGTTACAAAGTAGGGGAGAGGATGTTCCCGAAGAAGAGCTCTCCTCTATATCATATCCATGTAAGGTCTTTAGGACAAAAGAGGACCATGATAACATGACATATGAAGAATATCTTTCTTTAAAAGATGGTATTATAGATAACCTTTATAGAAACAGTATATCTCATACCACTCGCCAAGATCGCAAACGACAATTAGCAGAAAAGAAAAGAAAAAGTAAAGAAAAACGAAGAAAAAGACAAATGAAAAGGAGAAGAAAAATGAAAAGCAAACGCAGAATGCGAATGAAAAGAAAAGGGACCATAGGACGGAAAACCAAAAAGACAAAACGAAGGAAGGTGAAAAGAAAAAGGAACAAAGTGAAGAAATTTAAACTAGAAGATGCTGATGGTGTTGTAGAGCCATTACCGGATCATAATAATCTTATAGATCATCTACCGCTAACCGACTGCTGCGAATGTGTTGAACAAATACCAAAAGCAATGGCAGAGCTTTGCTTTAATATAATGAGAGAAAAAGCACGATACTATGGAATTGCCCAAATTGGCGACAGTGCCAGAACATGCATTAAAAGACTGTTGGAGGATCTCTATTCTAGTATCGGTTGTCATTACATCGAAGGATATGCCAAAACGTGTGACGACATAGACAAAGCTTTTGAAGACAATTATATGGTACCTGTCCTTACAGCTAAACAACTCCTACGCCAGGTATTCAACAGACCACAAGAAGCACAAGAAGCCCCAGAAAGGATTACATTCAGAGCTAATAATGGTGAAACCGAAGAAGAAGCAAAGCAGATTATAATCGTTGCGGGTGAAAGGATAGATAATTTGCATGTGATGTTAATGCATTTATCTGATATAAAAAATGCATTCGTATACTTCCAAGAGACCCCTAAACATCTACTTGGGCAATGTGAATTGAACGATAAACCGATCACTGTCAATGAAACGCGGAGAGAAGCAGCAGTGCAAATCGTTAAGTCTATTACCTTGTATGCACTACGACATTAACTTGGTAAAATGTAATGTGTTTTTTATGAAAATGTGTTGAATGTTGTGTTTTCAATTAAACAACCATTACAAAATGAAAATGTGTTTTATTTGTTGCTTTCATATATAGTAACAGTATTGTAAACGAAACATTTTATAATAAATCTGTTGGTGTCTTCGACAGGCTGCCACACAGCCTGCAGTCCGTCACCCCGACCCTCAGTATGTGCACTAAAGAATGGGCAAAGATTACGGCTTTTTTCGGTTTTCTAACCTCCATTATGCGTCTAAAAATAGTTGGTTTTACTGAGGCACCATTTTTGCACGTATTGGATGTCCTGTGGTGCTGGTCAGTCAGAGTGGAATAGGCCTGCGTCATGGGTTCACACCAAAGCCATAAAGGAGTCTTTGTCACTGATGAGCGAGGTCATCTCTCTCCTCCACTGGCCAATAAACTTTCACATTCTCCACTTTTTTATGATTTTGTTTAGCTCACGGACCCCAAACAAAAGTGCAAATAATTTAATTATTCACAGGGAAATGAATAAAGGATTAATTTGCATTGATTTTGCTCCACCACAAAAGGAGTCATTTTTTTTACCATAAGGACTTGAGAGCAAACCCCCCATCCCTCAGCATACAAGCTCTTGGATTTAAAACAGAGGGAGGGCACTGTAAAGACAAAGGATCAAATGTGGAGGGCAAAGAAAATCAAAAAAATCGACATAGTATCAAAGAAATCATGTTTGAGTGCAAAACGTTTCATATTTTCCTGCTAACCTTGAATTATCCTGTCCTGTCGTTTCGCTCACAGCTGTTTCTGATACATGACATGCATTGTTTTACAATTTATTACATAAAGTGAACATGTTTATGTGTTGCACAGGATATAATGGAGCCAAGTACGTATTAATAAAAACAAATGCTAGCTAACTGACTTGCATGAATCAAAATATATGTAAACCTCTATTATCAGTCCATCCTTTATGTTCTGTTTTTTATTCCGCTAAAACCATCTTCTGTGTTTTTCTACCCTATTAAGCAAAATAACTCTTAACACTGGAAATGTTATAAAATGGTAAAAGGGCTTCTTGTGCTATATACACAATTGTCCTTCATTCAATTTGTCACTTAGGTTGCAAATAACCAACATACCCACTGACAATTGGGCATAAAATCAGGTTTTTCCCCTCTTTTGGTGTAAACTGAGCTTGTGTCTAATCCATTCCAGCCAAACCAAACACGAGTAAAAGGAGAACAAGACTTTTCACAGGCTGTGGAGAATGCTGCTGAATAAGTCAAACAGACCAACACAGAGCAGAAAGGGGAACATTTGTTGCCACATTAACATACCGACTCCTCTATCAGTTTTGATTTATAAAGAACCTCTCCAAAACTTCACAGGCCAAATTATTCAAATTTAGACTGATGTTTTCTCAATTTGTGACCAAAAGCGTAATTTCACACAAAAGTCCCTGTCAGTCTATTCCAACAGACCAAGTGGAAAATCTCTCAAACTATTTAAACACAAAGCGTCTATTTGGAGATTTATTTCTTTGATAGCCATATTAAAAGATACCATTGATCTTTTTGTTCAATTTGTTGGTTTGCTCTCAAGTCCTTATGGTCAAGAAAATGACTCCTTTTGTGGTAGAGCAAAATCAATGCAAATTAATCCTTTATTCATTTCCCTGTGAATAATTAAATTATTTGCACTTTTGTTTGGGGTCCGTGAGCTAAACAAAATCATAAAAAAGTGGAGAATGTGAAAGTTTATTGGCCAGTGGAGGAGAGAGATGACCTCGCTCATCAGTGACAAAGACTCCTTTATGGCTTTAGTGTGAACCCATGACGCAGGCCTATTCCACTCTGACTGACCAGCACACAGGACATCCAATACGTGCAAAAATGGTGCCTCAGTAAAACCAACTCTTTTTAGACGCATAATGGAGGTTAGAAAACCGAAAAAAGCCGTAATCTTTGCCCATTCTTTAGTGCACATACTGAGGGTCGGGGTGACGGACTGCAGGCTGTGTGGCAGCCTGTCGAAGACACCAACAGATTTATTATAAATGTTTCGTTTACAATACTATTACTATATATGAAAGCAAAAAATAAAACACATTTTCATTTTGTAATGGTTGTTTAATTGAAAACACAACATTCAACACATTTTCATAAAAACACATTACATTTTACCAAGTTAATGTCGTAGTGCATACAAGGTAATAGACTTAACGATTTGCACTGCTGCTTCTCTCCGCGTTTCATTTACAGTGATCGGTTTATCGTTCAATTCACATTGCCCAAGTAGATGTTTAGGGGTCTCTTGGAAGTATACGAATGCATTTTTTGTATCAGATAAATGCATTAACATCACATGCAAATTCTCTATCCTTTCACCCGCAACGATTATAATCTGCTTTGCTTCTTCTTCGGTTTCACCATTATTAGCTCTTAATGTAATCCTTTCTGGGGCTTCTTGTGCTTCTTGTGGTCTGTTGAATACCTGGCGTAGGAGTTGTTTAGCTGTAAGGACAGGTACCATATAATTGTCTTCAAAAGCTTTGTCTATGTCGTCACACGTTTTGGCATATCCTTCGATGTAATGACAACCGATACTAGAATAGAGATCCTCCAACATTCTTTTAATGCAAGTTCTGGCACTGTCGCCAATTTGGGCAATTCCATAGTATCGTGCTTTTTCTCTCATTATATTGAAGCAAAGCTCTGCCATTGCTTTTGGTATTTGTTCAACACATTCGCAGCAGTCGGTTAGCGGTAGATGATCTATAAGATTATTATGATCCGGTAATGGCTCTACAACACCATCAGCATCCTCTAGTTTACATTTCTTCACTTTGTTCCTTTTTCTTTTCACCTTCCTTCGTTTTGTCTTTTTGGTTTTCCGTCCTATGGTCCCTTTTCTTTTCATTCGCATTCTGCGTTTGCTTTTCATTTTTCTTCTCCTTTTCATTTGTCTTTTTCTTCGTTTTTCTTTACTTTTTCTTTTCTTTTCTGCTAATTGTCGTTTGCGATCTTGGCGAGTGGTATGATATATACTGTTTCTATAAAGGTTATCTATAATACCATCTTTTAAAGAAAGATATTCTTCATATGTCATGTTATCATGGTCCTCTTTTGTCCTAAAGACCTTACATGGATATGATATAGAGGAGAGCTCTTCTTCGGGAACATCCTCTCCCCTACTTTGTAACATCCAGTCATTAAGCCCGTATCCGTTATCCTGGTGATAATAAGGGGAGGCTACATCACACTTGGTTTTTCTCATATCCATGGCTACTTTTCAACGGTCGTCTTAGTGGGGGTCCTTAGTTTTATATGATTTGCTGAGTGGGGTGGGACTTATTGCGTTGAGTGGGAGGAGTCATCTGTAGAAAGTACTCTGTTTTATTAGATTTCGTAAAAGCATCTGACTCTTAATGGCAGTTTGTGATTTTGAGGCTATTTCAGTGAAACAAAGCAGTTTTGAACATTTGACAGATTTACGCTTAATTCTCTCAAAAAGATACTGAAAGATACACTTTTATGTTTAAAAGCTGACCACTACCATGAAAGCACTCGGTTTTATTCAATTCCGTAAAGCATCTGACTCTTAATGGCATTTTGTGATTTTGAGGCTATTTCAGTGAAACAAGGCTGTTTTGAACATTTGACAGATTTATGCTTAAATTCTCTGAGAAAGTTACTGAAAGATACACTTTTGTGTATAAAAGCTGAAAAGTAGATAATGAAGTACTTTGTATTAGTATATTTCGTTAAGATTCTGACTCTTAATGGTCCTCTCTAAATTTGATTCAGGGTTTGTTTTAAATTATTTGTGCTTTGTGTGTACAGACACATAGAAAAACACAAAAAATAAGGACTGTAATACACATGTATCAGACACGTCCCCCTTGCTAGAATGAAGACAACAGTTTTTAAATGTAAAAAAACACTTTTTTTATTTTTTCACACACAAAAATCAAATAGTTATACTGATTGCAACATCCGCAGGACCGTCTCCAGCTTAGAATTCCCCAGATTACTGGAGATATTGTGATGGAGTTTTTTCACTTCAGTCAGAATATTCATGTGTATGCTGCTTTCGACACAAAGATGCATTACATCTACAAACAGAGCATACAATGAGAGCACATGATTCACTTTCGATGTGTGTTTCATTTCTGATATAATGTTACAGAATGTTTCGGAAAATGAAGATTCCAGGACCACTTTAAATGTTTCGTTTACAATCGTTTCCCAATGACCCGGAATAGTACTGCCAGAACGAACGATATCCAAAATGTCTTCCAGTTTACAAACTTCAGCCATTCTTTTTACACAGGGTCACTACTCGTTCTGTTTTCAATCGTCCTCATCACCACACTTATTAAAAGGGTATTGACTACATTCTGATCAATATATACAGAGTGTTTTGCATAGTAGTTTCCCATTTTTATTTTACTTTAAAGAAAAAAGTCAATGTATCGAACAAGTCCCTGGCTTCAGTCAACTGCTGGTTATTAGTCTTCTTCTTCTCCCTCCAACTCGGCATGGATCTTTTCAAGTCTCTCCTTGAGGCGTCTGCAATTTTTGAGATTGTGAAGAAAAGCCTCCGAAGCGCCTTGGATCCTCCAATCATCCGTGAAAATATCTTTATCAATAAGAGTCTGGTCGATCTCAGTAATGAAGTCGGTGAGCCAGAGTCTTTTCATTAACGCGTTGTAATTGTTTCTGAAGTAAAAATCGGACATGTCATTCAGGAAATCGTGTTGCCTTTGGCCGGGGTGACTGACTCGGCACCCATTGCATATTTATTCTCTGTACCGATCTATCACCCTCTCCACAATATCAACCAACACCGATTTCACTGTGTCCATAAACAGAGACGTTTTGGCCCAAGGAGCAAAATCAGCAGCAGTAGAATTGCAAGATTCGGGTGTCCAAAATGGTGGTGATGATGGTAGTCCAGGAGTCTGTTCCTGGCTGCAACTCGCGGGGGGAGTCTTGGTTTTTCTCAGCTCCATGTCTAGTTTACAACGGTCGTCTTAGTGGGGTCCTTCATTTTAGATGATTTGCTGAGTGGAGGGTGGGGCTTATTGTGTTGAATGGGGGGAGTCATTTATAGAATTGAGAGTTTAAAAAAAAAATAAAGTTCTTTAAGCGTTGTAGCTTTTTCATCTATCATCTCCAACCAAGCAGCAATAGGTCAACATTTAAGAATAAGTAATAGTTTGTCAAGATTTTACGGAAAAAGTCAAAAAAAGTATAGTTTGTCAGAAATATGGAAAAGTCATTGTGTACAAATAGTATGTTGAAAATCAAAAGAAAGAAAACTCAATTCATTACAAATTAATGAATATTTTACCCTGTTCTAAAGTTTTTGCACCCCTTAAAGAAAAACCCCTTCCTTACCAAGTACTTCATATTATACCCTTTTGTTAAGTGTTGCGTACATCAAGGTGTATCTTAAAGTATCTTGGTAGCAGAAAATAACTAAAATATGTAAGGTTATCAGAAAAGAAAAAACCTTGTTTAACTGAACAAGTGTTGCATACGCCAAAAGTGTGTCTAAAAGTATCTTAGTAACACAATGTATAGCCTTTTGTTGTCTAATTATTTGATCTTGCATGCTGTCTGCGTTTTCTTTGCTTTTTACTGCAAATATCTTATGTGACGTATGAGGCCCCGGTTGTAGAGCGTCCCGAATGGCCGTATGGAACCGAATGAACGCCAAGTTGTTGATTCCCCTGGAGACTCGGATGGAGTAGATGGAGGTTGATACATATCAATGTCAGCCATATCAATGTCAGTCATAGCGCAAGCATTGATGTTAACAAAAACTGGACTGTTCCACTGAAATAACAAATAAATAATTTCAAAAAGTGCGCTTAAAAAAGAAAAAATGTATTCAGATAAAGTATTTTGTTAGACTATTAAGTCCAAGATGGTTACATTTACCCCCTAAACCATTTGTATTATATTTTTGTTTTCAAAATAAAGACAGTCACCTGAATTAATTTAGTCTCCAGACCTTTTATTTTTTACATTTTGTAACAATCTTAAAACATTTGTAGAGAACAAACACTGTGGTTAAAATGAGTGTCTTTATGACGTCTCTCACACAGTTGGTATTTTTCACAAAATTCATTTTTAAACACATCATCTTGATACAGAGATAACACATTTTCGTAAGACAACCCCCGACGCTCTTTTTACATTGGTAACACACTGCTTTTCTTTGAGGGGGTCCATAGTTTTAAATGATCTGGTGAGGAGGGTGTGACTTGTTATGTTGATTGGGAGGCGGAGTCCTCTGCAAAAGTGAGAGTCTTTTTCACCAGTATAATGTCGATCGATGTCTGACTCTGTTTAAAAGTTCTTTAAGCTTTGTAGCTTTTCCATCAATCATTTTCAGCCAAGCAGTCAGAGGCACCCGCAAGGATGTCTGAAAAACCCCGCATGTAGAGTTGAAATACTCCAAAACAAAATCATCAGCGGGGTCCTTCCCCAGCGTCACCATACGGCTTGCGCGGTAATACCATCGCCCCGATGGTCCGCTTTTAGTTTCCCAGACGGTGTTTGTCAGGACTCTTCTCACTTCTGGCGGCGGGGAAATATCTCCTTCTTCTTCCTCCACCTTGAGGGGCAGCGGTGCAAACTCTGCTTTGATCTCACCTGCTGTCTGCGTTTCTTTGCTTTTCTTTGCAAATATCTTGTACACCGCTGGTTCCACGCCTGTTTCTTGATGCACTACTTCTTCCGATACAGTGGTTGCTTGGAGATCTCTGGAGGACACCAGAGTTAACACAGCCCAATCTGTTGAGGTCAGTGTCGCTTTAACACTACGGGGTCCATACGTTTCTCCATTCTTCAGATTGTAGAAATGCAGTTAATTCGCCATATAGTTGAATACATAACCCCAAACATCGCCATTTTTCAGAGTCCATTCTTCATGAAGTTTTTCGGCTGGAGGCGTCTGAACCCGGCCCAGATACTGCATTCGTTTCTTGATTGGTGCTCCGGACGGGTGGCGGTAAGTTGTCACAGGCGTCTCACTGATTAAACCCATATCGAGGCTTCTCATGGCCATTTTTGTTTTTTGAAAATGTGACTTGATGAGTGGAAATGACTGGCTTGTATTTAGTTTGAGCGTATTTATTTTTTCATCTATTTCCATCCCCTTACTTTTAAATGATCTGGTGAGGAGGGCGGGACTTGTTATGTTGAGGGGGAGGCAGAGCCCTCTGTAAAAGCTGGAGCCGCCAACGTGTGTGTGTGTGTGTGTGTGTGTGTTAATTGTTCTTAAAGGTAGGGGGGGTAGGTCATTTTTGGAGAAAGTGAGAGTCTTTTGCAGTCAAACCGGGGGGGAAATCTGCCACTTCCTCACAGAGCCCCTCCTCCAACACACATGAATGTGCGCATGACCAAAAGAGGGCACGAGATAAGTTTGTGCACAGGCTATAGGCGTCTGACCCCCGCACTGCTGCTGCATTCGTTCTTGACTGACGCTACGGACGGATGGCGGTAAGTTGTCACAGGCTGATTAAACCCCATTCGAGGCGTCTCTTGCCATTTTTCTTTTTTTAAAAGGTGACTGGGTAAATGGAATTGCTGTCTTGTTATTTCGTTTGAGCGTATTTCTACCTAATTCCACCCCCCACTATTTGTTTTCGTCATAGCTCCGGAAGGGGTAGAAAAGGGGGAGAGGCTGGGAGGGGGGCTGGGTAGACAGTCTCACACATAACTTCAAAGAGACACCTAGATTAACATCAAAGGTTTATAGCACACCAGTGTGAAGTCACACCGGCCTGTTATAACACCTCACATCAAAGGGCAAACACCAAAGGCTAATTAGATTAGACATCATAATTAGATTAGACATCTTAACTTCAAAGAGTCTGCCTTAATCAACACATCAAAGAATACTACAAAGGGCTCTGAGGGGGGGGGGGCATACAATACAACTTCAAAGAGACTTTATCAACACATCAAAGAATTAGACAACAAAAGGCGCTAGCCAGGGGGCTTTTCACATAACACACATCAAAAGGATCTCGAACAAAGGCGCTACACAGGGGGGCATTTCACCCCTACGGGTGATGACCCCTCATCCACACATCAAAGGATCTCGAACAATGGGAGGCGGGACTTAGCTAATTTGCATAATTGGGGGCGTGTCCACCTGTCACTTTGTATGCATACTAATGTGATTGAAACAGTATAATTACTACTACTCACACCCTCTCTACTGATGGACCCACAGGGGCATCACACCCCTCAAATGTATCTTGTGACCCAACAGCCGGACTGGAACCAGATGTTTTAAATAATACAAAACCTTAATTATATCTCACCCAGCTGGTTTTAGCAAGTGATTTCTCTCTTGTAAACATTACCACACAGATAAAAATAAGGTTCACTGATACAATCACTTCTCTCTGGATAATAGTTCTGATTCTTAAACTCAGGTCCCCATCCAAACCCATTGTGTTTTTTTCCCAAAGGAATATATAAACCAATTATTTGCACCTCGGACAGTTCTGTTGCCCAATGTGACTGGATAAATGTAGATAAACAGTGAATGTTTTTTTGTTTTTTTATATGGACATGCTTGGGTGATATTTAGTGCTTGGAAAGCTTATGGCCTGCCAATATCGATCTGGTTGATCCCCAACATGTAACATCTGCAAATGTGGAGATAAAATATCAGACTCCGATAATGTTCACCTTTATGCCCTGCAGGACTTCACCATCCACTGGCCGGAACTTAACACAGAAACTACTGATATGAACACATTTCCTATCTGTGAAGGAGAAAAGCACAGGACTGTTAGGAATCCTTGCTAAAAAGACAGACAAATAAAAAAAATTAAAAAACACATTGGCATAAAACAGTAGGTCCAAATTCAATTATTTCAGAAATCTTGTTTTTGTGGAGTGATGCAAGACTCCTAATCAAAATAATTACATATTTTACTGGATGTCATTACTAGCCCATATCCTCATATCTGTAGCTTCTTTCTCTCTTTTCACTGGTATTTCACTTTGTTTCTAGTACAATTTACATCCCCTGGTCCCTCTATTTACCTTTTCTGTTCTCTTATTTTTCTGTTTTCCTGTTATTTCTCATCTCAACAGCCCTCTGAGCACTTTTTTCGAGAAATCTGCAACAATAAAATAAACAGAAAAATCAAACCTAGGCTGTACGTTTTTTTCTTTCTTTCTTTTCCCTCATAGTCGTCTGTCTTCCCAAACAATATTACAGAAGCAATTCCACACAAGTCAATATGCTCCAGGATTGGCTCTCATCCGCCTCGTCCCATAAGGGCTGCCATATAATCAATACAGATGTATACTGTAGCCTGGTAGCTAATATACACAAATGCCAATACACCCGCTCTCTCTAGCCGGTAAAAATACATGGAGCAATCTGGGCCAACTTTATGAACAGTACTAAAAGATTGGCAGATGAAAGACATCAAGCAGGAGAGACCATGGGAAAAACAGAGAGTAAGCCGTATAAATTAACATTGTAAAGTTGACATGCAGCACAATCTTCAAGTTGTTATAACGCCAATGTATGGTCATAGTCTTTAGGGCTTTAAAAAAAACTTTTAAAAAAAGTTATTTCTTCCCCCCTTTTTTTTAATGCATTCAAACTTAACTATCGTCAAGTTTCCGTCCATCCAACATAGCATATATTTACCAGCAAATCCATAAAAGGAAATGCTAAATAACCCACGTTCCCATACAACACCGTTATGCACATTAACAGTAGGACTTAAACAGCTGGTGGCTCTTATTCCTTAACTGGATGTCACTCAACCAATTCAGAAGTGTGTAGCAATCTAAAGTCCAAGCTTAAACAAAGGAAAACAATGATAGAAAAAACATGTACTGCTTGTTTTCACATCTGACTGACTGACATATTACCCTCCCGGTGACCTTCATGTCTTTACGGTGTATTTTCTTCAAAAGGCCATTTTCATCTCAGTTAACAGAGGAAACGTAATCTCTTTTTTGATGATAACGCCTGCAAACGACTGTTTTCCTGTAACTGTCCATACCAGGAAGCAGACAACAGAGCACAGAGGAAGTATCCAGCTGTGATGATGGCCTTGGATTGTGATTTAAGACACACAGACAAACACATGTGACAGAAAATTATTGACATTGCAAGCTGGGACCAGATGTTAGGAACACGTGCTGAGGTGTGTGTGTGTGTGTGTGTGTGTGTGTGTGTGTGTGTGTGTGTGTGTGTGTGTGTGTGTGTGTGTTTTGTTTTCTATAGTGAAGGTCTTTGTTGCAAGGGGGGGCAGCTTAATGAGGCTTTCCAAACCTGGGGAGCCAGGAAGGGATAAGGTGTGTGTTTGTGTGTGTGGAGAAGGTCCATGTAGTAATATCACCTTGGACTATTTTGAAAGTGCTCACACACACACACACACACACACACACACACACACACACACACACACACACACAGACACACACACACACACACACACACACACACACACACACACACACACACACACACACACACACACACACACACACACACACACACACACACACACACACACACACACACACACACACACACACACACACACACACACACACACACACACACACACACACACAGGGAGTCGTTCTCCTTAGATGCGCTGCTAACAACAGCAGGATCACAGTAGGACAACGTAACTGGGATCTGAAGCAGGAAGGGAGAACAGATGAAGGGAAACATTACACACACAGACACACACACACAAATGCACAATACAAGTAATTGAGGGACATCTACATACACCAGAGATGTTCACAAGTCTTTTTTTGCAAGTCCAAGTCAAGTCTCAAGTCTTTGGTCACGAGTCCAAGTCAAGTCTCAAGTCTTTGTGGGGTGAGACTTGATCAAGTCTCAAGTCTTTGGTCACGAGTCCAAGTCAAGTCTCAAGTCTCTAAAAAATAAAAGTCTCATGTCTCTTCTGGTTGTAATAAGCCTTCTATTGTCTGCTGCTATCCAGTCTGTTAAGAATACTGCACAGCTATATCTAAGAAATTCAAAGCATGTACTGTATTATTATCACTCCTATATCTATTAGCATACAGTATCAGTACTGATTAGTTGTTTGTTATATGATCACTTTAAACAGGCTATTGCAATGCAATATGAGGAAAAACATCACACTTTAGCTAAATGCAAACAACTTATAAGCAAAACACTTCAGAATCAGAATCACAAATACTTTATTAATCCCCCGCAGGGAAACTGTGTTAAAAGTACTTAAAAGTAAACATTTGTTCTGTGCCATTTGCAACTAAAAAACTATTGCTGCAATATTATCTGAAATATACTGAACTGGTGATATTAAAACATGACCTGTTCCAAAAGAGATATCTACCATTAACACTATTTACCAGCCAAATGCTGGTAAATTATTCAAGTGGCTGGTACTGTATGTTGCACGCACCAGCCAAAAATAACAATGGCAATCTATTGAGTGGCTGGTAACATTTCAACATTCACTAGGCTAGCCATTTGGCCAGTGGACAACAATGTTAAAATTTGACCTCTGCAACCGTATTGTTTAATTACACTGGTCTCTAATGACATATTTTAAGTCTACTATAAATAAACATATTCCTCTATCCTCTCACTCAAACCCAGTGTAATGGTAACCTGATAAACCTGTAACATTAACGTTACGTGGTCAACAATAAACCTGTAACCTGCCTATAAACCGACAGATGTATTTATGTATGTAACTATGTATTGTTCTACGTTTAACGTTAGCCAGTAGATGGTGGCAGCGGAACGTAATGATTAACGTTACCGACCTTTTTTATGTCATGTCAAGAGTTGGATGTCAACGCCACTCAACGCAAACAAGTGTGACAAGCAAACATTCACTCATCTTTTCAAATATTCAGTTACAAAGCTAGTAGCAAGCTAAGTTAACATTACATAGCTGATGCTGAGCTAAACATGTTTGCTAACCGTCCATATGCGTTAATGTGACTGACCTCTCCGGGTGAGTTTTCAAGTGCCTGATGAAATTTGACGTTGTTGGCACCAGCATCCTTGATTTTAATATTGCAGACTTTGCAGTGTGCGCTCCTTTTGTTGATGCCGCCGGCGTTTTTGTTCGAAGTTTTTATAGTTGAACCTGCAAGCGGTACAGCTGCAGGTGTGCCGCCGGTCGCCATGGTGTTACCATGATGTTAATGTTAAAGGTGGGGTAGGTAAGTTTGAGAAACCGGCTCGAGATACACTTTTTGTTATATTCCATGGAATGCTCTTAACATCCCGATAGCCGGCCCGGCTAAAGTAACTGGATGGCCTACCTGCCTGTCAGCCTCAGTGGCGTTTTCTCCCGGAGGCCAAGGGAAGCCAGGCTTCCCCTGTTTTTTCGGATTGTAGTTATAATTTAAATAAATAAATAAAAACACTTTGTTTTGTTTCGATAATTCTCCTTTGCTGTGTGTTGCTGCCGGCCGGCTCTCCCCCATTCTCATTGAGTACTTTACAAAGAGTGAAACAGCGCCCCTCTAGATGTTATGGTGAAACAGTAGATTGCACTCTCTGTTGCGAGAGGAGGCCAGCCGAATCTGGCTTCCTTTGGTGAAAAAAAATGGAGGGATTGACCAATCAGATGAGGCCCACGTGATGCCCCTGCCAACCTGTGATTGGTCAGGGCCATGCCAAGGGAAGCCAGCCGCCTCTAGCTTCCCTTCAGGGGCGGCTGGCGGCTGGCGATTTGATTGGACACTGCCATCCAATCAAATCACATCAACATCAGTTTTAATACTGTAACTGTCATCACCGCCGTTAGAAATTATCAAGCAAATGAAGCATTATGGAGGGTGGAGATTTGGCGTACTTAATCAAACATAACTTTACTAAACTTCCGCTACAGCAGCAACTGAAAATTAAATCAGATGACAGGCCAATGCCCGCACTCGAGCTGTGTGTACACAGAGGAAAAAGGGAGAGAATCGGACGTTCAATGAGGACAAATATGTCCGCACAGAGTGGCTAACTGGAAGCGCTAAACTTCAGCGTCTATTTGGCTGGCCATGTCTTCTTTTTGACAAGGATTCGTGCTCCCTGAACAATCCTTGGGCAACTTCAGGATTCATCGACCTTGCCAACCTGTCACGGGCAATTGAGAGGCACGGTAAATCCAAAAATCACATAGATTGTGTGATTGTCTGCCTACATTAATAAGTAAAATGCTTAAATTAATAAGAAGAGAGTTTCAGCTGGAGAGTGCGTGCGGACCTGTCGGTTAGATAACAGGCGTGTGCAAGTCCTGCATCTGTGTGATACAAATGTGTGTAAAATGATACCGGGCGCTGTAATCATTCATCTGGTTACGTTATTGACCACCCCCCCGACCCAAAAAATGGGCTTCCCCTACATTTTTCCCCACGCCACGCTACTGGTCAGCCTCCCATCGGGGCACAAACTTATCTCTTGCCCTCATTGGTCATGTGCGCGTTCGTGTGTGTTGGAGGAGGGGCTCTGTGAGTAAGTGGCAGATTTTCTCCGGTTGTGTATTTTCAAATTCTAGCGATCTCGAGCTGGTTTCTCACACTTACCTACCCCACCTTTAATACGCCAAAAATAGAAAACACAATGATTGTTCACGAGTCCCAAAACACGAGTCCAAGTCGAGTCTGAAGTCTTTTGAGCAGGAGTCCAAGTCAAGTCTGAAGTCTCTGTGTGTGCGACTTAAGTGCGACTCGAGTCCGAGTCACAGACTCGAGTCCCCATCTCTGACATACACACACACACGTTACACTATATGCACTCGTCACACAGATGCCCTCATATGCCCTCAAAACTGATTCTGTCACACACACACACACACACACACACACACACACACACACACACACACACACACACACACACAATGACCCCTTCTGCATTCCTCAGTGTTTGTACAGAAACATGCTACCTTCTGTTGCTTTAGCTGATAGCATCTACCTTCTTGTTAATGTGTGTGTGTGTGTTTGTGTGTTTACAACCTGCATACAGCTGTCATTGTGCAGAAGGCATCTTCTACAAGACATGATGCATCTCACAGCCTCTCCATATGTGAGCTTATTCCAGCTCACTGTCTCATAGTGTGTAGCGACGAGTGTAATGTGTCATGGTAAAATCATGCACAGATGTAGCTATTACACACTCATTGCTTCTGTCTTCAGGCTGGATTGCTGCCACTATAAAAGGAAGTGTTCTAGTATAGCTGTTTTTTAATTCTGCAACTGAGTGTTTTTTGTCTGCTGTGGAGTAGGTGTAGCTGTTGTCCTTGAGAAACATACCTAAAAAAGAGCCTTGAGAAAAATGTATAATGCTTTGACTCTATTTATTTTGTGGTTGTCGAACAATATTGTTGATATAAGTATTCAAGCATTTTTGTTCCTCTTTGTCTCTTGACATCTTGAACCTGAATAAATCCTTCAACATAAAATACAGTATTTTACCTTTTTCCAAGAAAGTTACAATGAATTGTGATGACATTATGAAAACGTACTTTGCAAAATATAATGTTTTTTGAGCTTAAATAATAAATCAAGTATCATGAGCCAGAATATCAGTCTCTAATAAAATTGGGGTTATGAATCTGACATCTTTGTTTTTTCTGACATCAGTTTTGGTAAGTTTTTACTAGTATATTTACTGAAAATGCTCTGAAGGTTAGGAACATTTGACCAAATGGCCAAACCCTAGCATGTAGCATACAGTGGGTTGATCTGAATTTTTTACTGGGGCCAAATCAGTTGATCTACGCCCATAAAACCAAAGCAGCTGGTAATTATGTGTCTTTGACCCTACAAGTGACTCTTTTTACATCGTACATCCTGATGTTTGTTAATATTGAAAAGATTAAGTATATATATTTATATATATAAAAAAGTATATTATTACAGCTTTAAGGCGGACTGAATCTCGTCGCGGCTGTTGAATGATTGGCAGCCACTTTTGTAATGGCTTCCAACATGGACATTTGGTTGACAAAGGAACTGAAACTGAAAATTCATGCCATTTATAACAAAAACATTTTTTTAAACAACCAAAGATTATTTTGACATAGGGAAATGAGCTTAGATATCCAAATATGTTGGCTCCAGGCAGACACCAACAATAATCATGTAGAAAAGCGCCACAGATTTTTGGCACAAATTGTTTTTCCCCCTTGGTGTTCCATAGGGCCTGCAGTTCAACATCTAATTTCTTCCCTTTCATTCATCTTCATTTCTGCCACGCATTTTTCTGTCCCCATCTTACGCTTGCCATCATATTCATCTGCCAACAAGGCATAACTGAGCCTTCATGACAATTCAGCTCATGTGTGTACTGTATGTGCATGTCTATGATCATTTGAACAAACGATAATTGAATGTTTCCAGTGTGTGATGCATGTGAGCGTTAGTGAATGAGAAGCAGAGAGAGGGAAAATGTATTCCATATTGTGTCGGTTTGTGTCTGATAGTGCCAGAGTGTGTGTGTGTTTGTAGAAGTGTACTGTATGTGTGCATGTTTTGCTGATCTTTAGTGTCCAGACAATGCCGGTACTAAGTCCGCCTCACACGCTTTCTCATAATTCCCTACTCTCTTCAAATACACTGCCGCCTTTATCATCACCTAAAACAAATAGCTTCATGCTCCCCAGACAGACAGCACACGCACACACTGCAAATCATTCTTGTGAGGACCAACCGGTGATAAATACACTAACCCTTGAACCCTAAAGTACTTAAACTACTTTACCCCGGCAGTAATCTAACCCAACGCCCACATATTAGTCATGTGTGTTAAAGTGAAGACCAATAAAATTGCACTTTAGAAAACTTTCATGCCTCTAAAATCTGTCCTCGAAAGGATAAGAGTGCACAAACACACACACACACACACACACACACACACACACACACACACACACACACACACACACACACACACACACACACACACACACACACACACACATACCAGTGGGAATGATTTCTGTGTGTAATTTTTCCCCATTCGCTGCTGGTGGAGTGGGCTGTTTGATTGGTTGCTGCTGTGATAGATGCCCGGCCAGTTTTCTGATTACTACAATCTTCGATCTCCAGGGCCCAACATAATCAGAATAAATGTCCCCTACTGTAGAGGGAATAAAGGTGTGTGACTGAAAGGGAAGAAGAGGGATAGAAAAGAAAATGGGTAAGAGTGTGTATCGTGACAGGGTGGCGTGAGGGTTTGTGTGAGAGTGAGTGACACACGGTTTTGTGTGTGTGTGTGTGTGTGTGTGTGTGTGTGTGTGTGTGTGTGTGTGTGTGTGTGTGTGTGTGTGTGTGTGTGTGTGTGTGTGTGTGTGTGTGTGTGTGTGTGTGTGTGTGTGTGTGTGTGTGTGTGTGTGTGTGTGTGTGTGTGTGTGTGTGTGTGTGTGTGTGTGTGTGTGTGTGTGAAGCACTGATGTAGCCGGACACATTTTAGTTTGTTTTTGGGGTACCCCCTCTCCCTCACTGTTGTTTTGTTGTGTTTGTTGCTTCAGACATTTTTCTTGTTGCCCTTTTAATTGTTTTTTCCACTTCCAAATCCCGGCAGGTGACTTTATACATGATGGTGCCTTGTAACTGATTTCAAGTTTGAGTGATCACGTGTAAATTGATCCAGTTTTAGGTAAAAGAAACCTGCTCACTATCATCATCAATATATATAATCCATCAGTTTAATATACTTATTACAATTGTGTATTTGTCTTCAGTGTAGGAGGTCAGCATGACAACAGGAGATACATATACCAAAAAAAGTGATTTCATATTTTTGTTCCTGTCCTTTGACAAATTTGATTACACTTGATAAATCGGAGTAAAATCTGATTAAACAAGTTTGGGGCTCCAGTCATCATTTGAATTACAAACTCACTATTTATTGTTGCTGTAAAGCCTCAAACTCATTTATCATGGGCCACCAGTCACTTTTGTATCCACTCTAAAGAGGATGTATGGTGATGTTCAGGATATTGCTCCACTGTCAGCGTTTTGTCTACAGGCATGTAATGAGACTACAATGCCAGACGACATCCATCATCAGAAAAACTGATTTTCAAGTTCAAAAGTACTTGTGTGAAACCCCTCATTTCCACCAAAAGTGGTTATAATATATTCTGTGAGACAAAACAAACAATATAACACTTTTAATTTATATAGCGCTTTTCTAGATACTCAAAGTCGCTTTGAAAAATGGAGACTATGATCTTCTTTTTCTAGTTCATTTGAATCTTCCCTGTTCAATCTTGACAATAATCCTGAACATTATTTCTCAGGATTATTAATGTTATGTACCAACACATTAGATGTCGGCATTTCAATGGGCAGGATTGACCTGAATACCCAAACTTGTGTTCATTCCAACAGTTTAACTAACTCAGTACTCTTTTACAATTTCTTATGAGTAAATAAAAGAGTTAATTGTGAAAATACAAAAAAAACTCATAACACAGGAGTTCTTCAACTGTCTGAAGAATCATGTCATTGTTTTACAACTAACGCTCTTATTGCTTGTTACTTTGTCTCGAGGTGAAGCACTCTAAGAAAGAAAGCTTGTTGAAATCATATTGAAAGTATAAATAAATATGGATTACATTTTTTTTTTTTAACTAAAATGTGTGTGTTTTCTTTGGTGCACTCAAAAATCACTTTAACAACAGCATGTACTACTGTAAGACTTTCCCATAAATATTATTATATTTAAGTGTTATTTTATTGCCGTTATATTCAATCAGGCAGTGAACACTTACTGATTAAGCAATGATGTATTGGGTCAAACATACATACACCTCCGACCCACCTTTTAGATTTCAATCAAGCTTTTGGCATTAAATAGATCAATATTTATGAAATCAATATTTATCAGTATTGAATTGACTGAGGTGTCAACCTAAGAATGTTGTATTAGTCGAAATATTGGAGTTTCACTTTTAACACTTCAGAATTTATGGCGTAAGTATGAGTAATGGGAAATAGGAGTGAGTGGTTAACATAAGCAAGGTTAGAGGTTTAAATCTCAGTCTCATTTCCATTACAGAACTAGATATTCTCAGCAGTTTGGAGTGTAAAGAGCTGTTCCCAGCAAATGTAAAACGAATAGCCTATCGTATTTATAAATTGTATACATTTGTGTGCATGTACATTAACGTCACGCCTCAGTTTGGACCTGCTTTTGTGTATGGGTTTAATTAAGGCAATACTCTGGATCAATATTGGAATCATCTTTATAGAAGTGTTTCTCGCCAAGACCTTTGGAAGCGACATAAAAAGCGGGCGTTATGTGGAATAGAGGGGAGTAGGGAGTAGCAAAAACATAATGTAATATTGATTAATTATTGATTCCTTTAGAGAAATTCTCTACCCACTTTTAACAAACAAGCCAGCCTTTCAGGATAATATACTCCCCTTCTCTCAAAAATTACTTTAAGTTTCATCAACAAACAGCACATAGCGTTAGTTATCAATCGTTAAACATTTTTCCTTTTTCTAAATCATTCAGTTATATTTATATGTTAGGCTAGCTGTCTTAGCTTGCTACAATAGCCCTTCTGAAAGTTGAAAAATGTTGAGGCTTGGGCGTGAGCACTGATCCTAGACATTATGTTACATTGATGTTATTTTAATACCTGCCTATTGTCATAGTAAAGCTCCTGAACTTTTACTTATTTTTAAATATAAGGGGGTCTTGGAAGCATAACCAGTTATCCTCTCATGTTTCTCGATGTGGTAATGGCAAATTACCAGACTGCAACAGCCAACAGCGTAAGACCCCTCGTTAACTACCTGTACTGTTGTTTGAAATAATGTAATGTTACGTCAACATAGCTAGTGTTTTGCATCAAGGCCTCAAGAAAAACAGGCTATTTTGAGGTCAACTATGATACTGCATTTACAGGGTTGATTATATGTGTGTGTGTCTGTGTCTGTGTGTGTGTGTGTGTGTGTGTGTGTGTGTGTGTGTGTGTGTGTGTGTGTGTGTGTGTGTGTGTGTGTGTGTGTGTGTGTGTGTGTGTGTGCGTGTGTAATAGAAAAACAGGACCTAACTCTGGGGTAGATGTGGCTCAGGAGGCAGAGCGGGGTTGTCCAGCAATTCTAAGGTTGACAGTTCGATCCCAGGCTCTTCCAATCTGCATATATGTGTCCTTTCGCAACACGAAAATTGCTACTTTGACTATTTAGATAATATAAATGCTATGTCAATGGGTGGATGTTAACATTTAGTGAAAAGCTTTGAGTCTTTAGAAGACTATAGTATTGATAACAAGGCTACATAGGCTTTGTGAAGGTAAACTTCTGTTGTTGCAATGTTGAGGTAGAATGAAGGAGTCTGGAACGTCGATTAGCCAAAGCACTAAGAGTTTATTGATCACAGTACATTAATTACATACGGCCGGGAGATCATCTTAGTTTCCCACCGTCCCGTGGTCCACCTTGCTTATCTCTGCCCCCAAAGCCACAAAACATCGCTGCTACACAAGGAGAGGCCGGCCCACAGAAAGCCCGCGTATACCTAATTAGCTATATAATGCGAGACAATAATCTCCTTGTCTCAAAGAGATGCAGCTAGGTCTCAACCCTCCCCCAGGATATAGGAGAAGCGTTTGACCTGTGACCTCAACTTATAGAGGAGTCTTTGAGTGACTACAAGCAGATGTTTGCAGTATCACAGATTCTAAAAAACTATAAGAGCTCTATAAACAGATCAGATTAAAATATTCTCTTACAGATTCACTCTTTTTATCAATCTATTGATAACCAATATCTAAGAATATTTCAGTCAATACTTAAAATCAATAGGCGTCTTCAGAGTTGGGTGGGCTCAGATACATTAAAAAGTAGAACAAGATTGAAAACATTTCAATCACCATGATTGAACACAGTCAATCATGATCAAAATCATCTCTCTTCAGTGCTTGGCATCTTTTGTCAAAAGGCACAATAATAAACACATGGGATACAAAATATTATAGCAAAATATATGTTTCAAAAATAAGATCTTTTATCATTTATCACTCAGTTAATCTCATTCATCAAACACAAATTCTAAATCAGCTTACATCTCAAAGATTTACTTTAAGGCAATTACTTATTAAAAACACAATTAGAATTTAGGATTATAAGAAATCAATTGAGGTATAATTTAGGATTATGAGAAATCCAATTGAGGTATAAATCAGAATCATGAGAGATCCAGCTAAGGTTCCTAATTTAAGGTATAAATTCACAGTGATGAATCGATCAATCTGTAATCTGTAAAGTTACAGTGTCCTCAATCTTTAACATTACTTTACGTTTACTTCATTACGCTGTATTCAAGAGTAAGGCACTTAGTAATACATTTATTTCATTCAAATACATTTGTTCAAAATCTGAAAAGGAAAATCAGACATTTTATTTGTATAACAACCTGAAAAGGAAAAAATCAGACATGTTTCCTTTAATCCAGTGTATCAACTGTAATCAATTATCAAAACATCTGTTCTTTATTCAGAATATCAACTTTAAACAACATCTCAATCGCTGAATGGAGGTACCCACGGGTCGGAGATCACGATGGAGACCCAGGGGTCCGGAAGCTCGGCATTGTACATTAATATTGTGTCATTTACAGTCGAATGTCCAACTAGCCTTTGTGGGGCCTGGAGGGCAGTCTTGGCAACCCTTCGTATGGCTAATTTAACCACAGTGATCAAACAGATCACTAGGATCAGCACAACCAAGATAAACACTGAAACAGTAACAACAAATTTAACCAGCCCCGCTCCCCAAGATCCAAAAGTTCCACTTAATTCCCCAAATGTAAACCCATGAGTTTCATGCAATTATTTTATTCCCCTGGCAGTATCATGAGCCATGTCCATAACTTCAGGTGTGGCATCAGATATGAAAGAACAGCACTCACTTCCTATCACCTTGCATGTTTCTCCTTGGGCAGCTAAGAGGAGGTCAAGCGCCATACGATTCTGTAGTGCTACTGTCCTAACTTCCTGCAATTATTTGTGTTCAGCTAACATCGCTGTGTTGGATACATTTAAATGATGTTCTACCACTTTAGACAATGCGACAATTTCCTGCTGAGTAACATAAATACCGTACCAAGGCAAGAATAGGCTAGCTATCTGTTGTCCTTGTGTAATAGACCTGCTGTTCCTGTGTAGAGAGGGAAGTATTGCTGCAATCTCAGTAGCCTCTACTTTACGGATTAAAGGGATTAGGTAGGCTAGATAACAGGTACCATAAAAAACGTCATATGGCACACAGCCATAGGCCCGGTCCCCACAAACTAAGTAAACTCTCTGTGGGAGGGGAATTCTGGCCAAATGTACTCTCACTATGGTATTACAGTCGCTGTGTCCCACATCAGGAGAGGTGTGAGATCCTACTGCATTCTGGAAACAGATGGACACATTCTTCCATTCATGCACAACAATTGGGGGAACATATACTGAGCAGTCACGTGTAGGGGGCTTGCCTAAGGGTATTGGCTGCGTACAGTCATGTATTTTAACCTCAACGGAGTCCACTGTTCTAGAGCCAAACCAGGGCACAACTGTTACCAAAGCTTCAACTAACAAAGCGGGTGTGTGTGGTTGCATTGTACATGTTGGACTTGTAAAGTTAGCCGAACAATTAGTCTGAGCTAGAGCTAACTGGAATCTATATTCAAAAGCTAGGTTAACGTATTTCTTCATATATATTAGCTTTAAAAACATCAAACGTTTGAAACCGTCAGGAAGGTAATCTTTATTTACTGTATCAACAATGAGAGAGACTAAGCCCTTGTACTGTAAAGGTTTTTCAGAGTCTATGGGGTAGGAAGGAGTATAACAATCCTCAGCCTCATCGCTAATTCTAGATGCTATGTCATTCCAGTTTACTAAACCGTAATCAGCTTTTGTGAAAGGAATTGGGCTAAACATAGGAGAATGCATTGATTCTGGCATATTTTGGCACAACCAACAGTTGCTAACATTACGTTCATGTGCATAGTCTAACATTAAACTTACTGCAGAATTAGTTTTAGTTTGTTTAAAAGGAGTAATTAAGGCCTTTTTTGAAGAATCTACCTCGCCTCCTGATTGTTTAAGTGGAGTAGATGGAACATTTGTTTTGCTATTTGGTCCAGTAAATGTGCATGCAGTATCCCCTAGATTGGGAACGCGGTAATCTGGCTTCCGCACTGTACATTTTACCTCATTCCTTATCAGTGTCTCGAACTGTTCTACCGTGCTACACCACAGTTCTGGGGGCATTTCTTCGATGGTGTTAAGAGCCATCCTTACCCCCTCTGGTGCGAACCTGAACCAAGAGTACTGGCTTTTTGGATATATCTCCCATGTTGGGTAAATTGAGGACACAGGAAACACAATAATACAGTTAGATGAGTCACATATTGAACTTGGGCAGTTAAAGGCAATAGTCTCTGACTTATGATCAGGGAGGGAGACAATCCTCCTTATTCTCCCTGCTTTTCTCTCTCTTTGTGTCTCTTGCACCATACTGAATGTCTGTGTGGTGTTTGGATACAACCTGTCCTTGTCGCTAGGCACTTCTTTCCGTTGGTGTTGTTTTGCCCTCAGGGTCTGGACCCTGAGTGGTCAAGTCGTCTGCGCTCTTAGATAAGAGCACCTTATTTTCTCCCTCAGACGGGCGAGGTCCCTCGCCACCTGTCGTTGGGATTTTCACAGCTTCATCTAGCAGGGCGTTCTTGGCCAGGTACAGTAAACCCAGAATGACGATGATGGTGACTGCCTTCACACGCCAGCATCCGGTAGAGGAGAGAGACGACATCTTGAAGCGTGAATCCACTCCGCTCTACCTTGTACTCTCAGGGCTGTTCTGGTCACTATTAATACCTGGAAAGGACCTTTATACCTGGGAGACAAAGAATCTTTTTCAAGCGATTTGATTAGTACATTATCACCAATCTGAAAAGGGTGGGTGGGCTCCTCACCAGGCTGGGGGAGCCTGTCAGCCACCTGCCTGTGAAACTTTCTCAACATGTCAGTTAGATATTTGACATAGTTAGTCATGTAATCCTCTGTCCACAAAAGAGTGAGTCTGTGGGGCATTACTGGGGGACTAGATCCTGTGAACATTGGCCTTCCCATCAATACTTCATGTGGGCTGAGCCCTGTCGTTGCATTTGGTGAGTTTCTGATTGAGCACAGAACTAGCGGCAGCGCGTCTACCCATTTTAGTCCTGTGGTCAACATTGTTTTAGTGAGTTTTTCCTTTATAGTCAAGTTCATTCTCTCAACCTGGCCTGAGCTCTGTGGATGATAGGGAACATGCAATTGCCATTTGAACCCTAACACTGTAGCTAGACTCTGGGTTATCTTAGAAATGAATGCTGGACCTCTGTCACTGTTAATCCCTGCTGGAACACCAAATCTAGGGACAACATCTTTGAGAAGACACTTTACAACTGTTCTGGCGTCTTCTTTTCTGGTAGGGTAGGCCTCTACCCATTTGGAGAACTGGCACACTATTACCAAAATATATTTGAATCCTTGGCATGGTGGCATGTGCAAAAAGTAATTTGCATATTTACAAAGGGCCCCGAGGGGGGCGGTAAATGTTCATGCTGAACTGGACCTTTTCTTCTTCTTGTCTGCTGGCATATCATGCATCTATCTACAAGGGTCTGTGTAGCTAGTGTAATGCCTGGAGCAAACCATTGTGACTTTATAATCCCATTCATCCCTCCTTTTTCTACATGTGATTTGCCATGTGCAACATGTGCCAAAACATGGAGGAATGAACGGGGACAGACCATCCGGCCGTCTGGGTGGAGCCACAAGCTGGACTCAGCGTCAAGTGTACAACCTCGTCTTAGCCATAAATCTTTCTCCCTAACATCAGCGCGGGCTTGCATGTCCGCGACATCATTAAAGGAAGGCAAACAAATGGTTTCTGCGGGTTGTGTCGAGGGGCATTGGAGCACCATAGAAGAGGAGGAAACTGCTGCTTGTTTAGCCGCGGTGTCGGCTAACGCATTTCCACGCGAAATAGGATCATTAGAATTTGTGTGAGCAGCACATTTAACTACTGCTAGCTGTGCAGGGAGCAGGATAGCGTCTAATAGCTCAGCTACTAACGCATGATGTTGAATAGGCTTACCAGCCGATGTTAAGAAACCGCGCATTTTCCACAAGACACCAAAATCATGGCACACACCAAATGCATACCTGGAGTCTGTGAAAATGGTTGCAACTCTACCTTGAGCCAAAATACACGCCCTGAGCAGAGCATACAACTCTGCAGCCTGACCTGACGTGCCATTTGGCAAGGCCCGGCTTTCTAAAACTTCCCAGTCATTCACAACAGCGTAGCCTGCTAAGTGTACTGTGTCAGACGGCCTGCTCGCAGACCCGTCTGTGTATAGAATCATATCTGAATTAGGGATGGGAGTTTGCAACATATCAGCTCTGGGGGAGGAAGACATGTCAATCGTTGTGACGCAGTCATGTGTTATTTCAAAATATGGAATTGGCACCAGTGTTGCTGGGTTTAGGGGGGGGGAACGTTTAAGAGTGATGTGTGGACTTGAAAGAATTACCGCTTCATAACCAGATCGCCTTGCTGCCGTCATATGCTGAGTAGCAGAGGTGTTCAGAATATGCAAAACTGCATGTGGGACATGTACTACACAGTCACTGGCCAGTACAATGGGAGAGGATTGTTTTACAACTATGGCAACTGCGGCCACAGCCCGCAGGCATGAAGGCATACCCAGCACCACAGGGGAGAGTCGAGATGAGTAGTATGCAACAGGCCGGAAATTAGAGCCATGCTTCTGCACCAAGATGCCCGTTGCAAAGCCCCCCTTCTCATGGACGTGCAGGTGAAACGGCTGATGGTAATCAGGTAGACCCAGGGCGGGAGCCAATGTGAGGGCTCGCTTTAAGTCCTGAAAGGCAGTGTGCATGTCCTCAGACCATTGAACAATGTTAGGGGCAGCCTGCAGAGTGGCAGCACGCAGGACAGAATCCATCGCAGCATACTCACAAATCCAGTGTCTGCAATAATTTGCCATGCCCAAGAAGGAAAGCATGTCCTTCTTTGTGCGAGGTGGTACTTTGTTCAACAGACAAATCCTTGCTGGCGAGAGGAGACGGTGTCCATCCCTCAGAATGTGACCCAAATACGTGACCTCAGTCTGGCAGTATTGCAACTTGGCCAGGGATGCTCTGTGTCCGCATTCAGAAAGTCTTTTCATGAGCAGAATGGAGTCGATGCGACAGGCGTCTTTATTGGGAGAAGCTAACAACAGGTCATCTGCGTACTGAAGCAAGGTACTACCTCCTGTCAGGACCAAAGTGTCCAGATCTCTCCTCACAGCTGCTGCATACACTGTCGGAGATTCAACAAACCCCTGTGGGAGGCGCGTGTATGTGATTTGTTTACCTTTAAAAGTAAATGCAAACAGATACTGGCTGTCTGGATGCAGAGGAACAGAGAAAAATGCTGAACATAAATCAATCACTGTGTAGTACTTAGAGTCCGGGGGCAGAGAAGCTAAAATCGAATTGGTGTCCGGCACAATTGGAGCTGTCAGAATGACAATAGCATTAATAGCTTGCAAATCTTGGACAAAGCGCCACTCATCAGGGCGATTGTGTTTAGGTATGGGTAGAATTGGAGTATTACAGGGACTAGTTGTGTAAATTAACACGCCCTGATCAAGCAAAGATTGGATGACTCCTTCAATCCCCAAAATGGCTCTATGGGGCAAATTGTACTGTCTGATAGCTGGCAATCTGGCGTTGGCTTTAAGTGTTACTTGATGTGGAGGCACTGAGGCAACAAAACCCACATGATTCTTGTGTTTTGCCCATAATGTAGCCGGGACTTCTGAAAAATCTGAGGGGGGGCCATACTCTGTGGGGGGGTTTGGTTGTAAATGAAGGAAGGTGCTTTGGGGAAGAGCAATTGGCTCCGCGAGACGCAGCAGGAAATGCTCCTCTCCAAAGTTAATTACGTTAGGTGCCTGTGTGTGTGTGTGTGAGAGAGGGGAAAGTGAGGCTTCCAGCTGGGCCTGGCAGCGGGCTGCCATGGCCCCCACCTCCTTTGGGTTACTGCCTGGCGTAACAGCCACCGTTATGTAGGGGAGGGTTTCTTCAACATGATAGCTGTGTTGTGATTGTGTCAGCCTTAGTGGTAATGCACATCCTTGTCGGCCGATGAATAATTATTGTTCACTCATCAACCGATCTGATTTGTTGCAAAAACCTCTTACTGATCGTGCATAGTCATCTGACGGATTAAAGGCAGCTATGCAATGACAATTCAACACAGGTCGCATAAGAGACATTAAAGACGCACAAACCGGAGAAATGCTAGCAATCTTCTGAATCCCTGTTGTGGAGAAGACAGAAATCATGTTGAAATCTGGAAATGACCAACAATACAGGTTGTCTCGCGATGATTGAATGAATTGGACTGCCTGATAGACCTTACTGTCAGGAATTGTCAAAAACAATCCGTCTGAAGTGCAATGTATTGTTGCCTGTAATTTACATAGTAAGTCCCTGCCCATTAAATTAATAGGACTTCCATCTGAAATAATGAAAGAGTGTTGCATGCTTGATCCATTAATTGAAACATTAGTGGTCTCTGAAATGGGTTCGGACATAGAAATTCCAGCAACACCGATAGTTGTGACAAACTTATTGGTTGCTTCACACACTTTCTCCTTAGTACGCACGGCAGACAAGGTGGCTCCGCTGTCAATCAAAATATCTACAGCCGTACCACTAAAATCAACGGGCATAATCGGATCTTCACGCGGGTTATTGGAAAGGCGAATTGTTGCTGCTTGAATGGGGAAATGCTGTGAATCTGATCCTATATCTTCCTGGCACCCCTATCTTCTATTAAATCCGCTTTGTTGAGCGTTCTGCTCCTGCTGAGTTTGTCTGTCATACCGTGGAGGCTGCGTTAATGCCAGATGTCCGGACTGCTGGGGAAGGTTAGGGGAAAGTGCGGGCTGGGAAAAGGGGGGCTGGGTGAGGGGGGGCTGTGTGTGCTGCTGGACCCCCCACCGCTTACCACACTGTCCTGCCCAGTGATCCGTTGCTCCGCAAACATGACATGGCATCAACTTTTTGGGATTTTTGTTCTGCTGCTGTCTGCTCTTATTATGATAATCCTGTGATCTCCCCTGATTTTGATACTGCTGTGTGTGGTTTTGTCCCTGAATTTGATAAGCCTGGGTGTTTTGAGGAAATTGTTGAAGCAGTTGTGAAATTCTGGGAGTAAGAAATATTTGGCTCCTATGCAACGCACGCATTGTGGCGATAGTCATTTTCCAAGATTTAATTTGCCAATCCGGAATTGACATCATGTAGGCTTGAGCTGTCTCTGGGATTAAATTATGTAACAAGGTCTGTATGGCAAACAAATCATTACCCTCTCTTTTAATTCCCACATTATTGTCCCATACTGTCATGAAACGCTGGATAAATTCTGGGACATTTTCTGCTGGGTCTTGTACACAAGCCGTCACTTGGGAGAAATCTGTGTGAGTTTTAGCGCATGCTTTGATAGCCAATGCAGCGACGCTTTGTATCCACATGTCTCGCGTCTGTGTCGTGGGCCAGTCCCCTGCGGCCGTACACTCAGGAAATTTAAACTCGTCTCTGCACGTGGGCCAATCTGCTTTGTATGTTAAGATTATCAGCTGTTTAACATCATGAACCAAACAGTTATAAACTGAACAAACATTAGTCCACCATGACAGATACTCATCTGGACTTTTAGTGGGACTGGGAGCGTGGTTAGTGACATCAATGACCTCAGCGGGTGTCCAGGGTTTGCAAACTGGAACATCTCCTATCAGAATTTTCGGGGCGGTCACACTTTCTTCAGAATTATTATCCTGAGATGTTTGCATTGTCGTGTACATTTTACGCTGGACATGTTTTGGAAAACTGGTGCCGTACGGCGAACCTGTGTAATCTTGTAAGCGGAGTGGCGGAGTGCCAGGAGTGGGGGTCAATAGCGGACTGCCATGTGAAACACTCCCCTCCCCCGCTGCTGCCCTCTGCTCGCCGTGTGCCGAATCTAATTCGCCATATTGTTCTGTGTGATATCTCAAACCATTTGTATTCATGATAGCTGCAGCTGTCATTAACAGATCATCATCGGAGTTTCTCGCAACGGGATTTGAGAGTTCTGTCGCGGGAATTATTTTCGTACAGAGAGATACAGCCTGCTTTCCGTCCAACAGCCCTGCGTCTGTCAAAATACAAATGAGCTGAGATGGGGTTGGAGTTTTACCACATCTTTTAATCCAATCAAAAAATATTGATTTTGCAATGTCTGGAACATTCTCACCGTGTCTTTCCCTGAATCTGGACATGTTTTCTGATCTTACATCAAAAGCAGCCTCTAGGCTAAGCAAATGACAACTTTTTGCACATTGAGAAACTTTATCAATCAGCGCCTTGAGCTCAATGGAGCCTCGCTCGCTGCCAACAGATTTTGCATTCTTCCGCTCCTCATAACCCCTTTTTTCTGCCATAGTCATCCATGCTTTAACACATTCTGTCATGTATTTCTGATCCCATGAACAATTTGAATTATCTTCCACCAGTTTAAATGCCTGCCACAACACGGCCATATCAAAACTACCTGTCAGAGGCCAATCAAATTGAATCAATCCTTTCTGATTAATCTGTTGTGAGTGTTCGCAAAGTAACGATGTAAACGGCATAACTTTAGACCAATCCAAAGTTCTTCCGACAATTCCAGACGGCATGTTTGGAGAAAAGAAATGCGTGTAGTGGTTTTCTGCAATCGGGTTTTTTTTAAGTGTCTTTGTGCGTGAAATGGTTTTCCTCTTACCAACTGAATCGTTTGTGGAGGCAGTATTACCCATGTTTAACGGTTAGTACAATAAAACAAACACTGCAATTAGACAAACAAACATGTACTCGCAACAAAGTCAGCGCCCTGGCCAAAAAATCATCCAGTTTAATTTAGTCCGAAATTACGGAAACGTCAACGGGAGCACTGAAATATCTGTTTAATATGGGCTCTTCTCAGCCATATTTACTAGTAATCTGTTGATGAGCAATAAACTACCTTATTCTCAATCAAAACCACTATGCAAATGTAGTGGTAAAATTGCTCAACCGACCGAGAGCAGAGATTGTTTTAATTAATTCAGTACTTATTTTTTTTTAATTAATTTTTTTTTTAAACAACATCCAATTCAATAATCCGTTAGTTTATTAAACACAGTGTGAATGTAATATTCTGCCACCACCCTTCCCATTTAATAGCTCAATTTAGTTCTTGAGCTTATGGTGTGATTAACAGAAAATACAAGTCTGTGTTCTTAAACATTCCTCGTGTGCCGTTCAGCACAGGGGGGAGGGGAATTCGCCCTCCCTCGTGCAGGTTTGAGCACACCCGAAAACGGATTGGTCTGATTTAAACCCGTTGAAATCTCCAGAATTCGGCAATTTGTTTCAATTACAAATCCTCACATTGCTTTTTGAAACAGAGGTTCCACCTTGCTGATGCTTTCCTTAAGGTCTCTCCGAATATTTGCAGTGTGTGATTGTCCAGTAATTTAATTCTAGAAACCACACACAGCGGAAATCGTTAAAAGTCGATATTCCGAGGTTATTTATTAGCCCCAAATAGTCTTATTGTTTTATACATGAGCTGTGCTTGCTTTTGTTGGCACTTGCCCCAGCAGCAATCACAGGAAAAACCGGCCAGGATAGAATCCCCCTCAGACACCGATTCCTCAGGTTATGATTAAGCCTTCAAATGTATAGTGGAGAGACCAAAACAAATTGCACTCGCGCAGTTTCACAAGTAATTTTGATACCGTCAATCACAGAGTCTGGTAAGGCAGTTGTTCAAATAGATTTGAAAAAAAGCACTTACCAGTCTTCTGAAGAAATCTCGGTATCCTGTTCCGTGACGCCAATTGTGAAGGTAAACTTCTGTTGTTGCAATGTTGAGGTAGAATGAAGGAGTCTGGAACGTCGATTAGCCAAAGCACTAAGAGTTTATTGATCACAGTACATTAATTACATACGGCCGGGAGATCATCTTAGTTTCCCACCGTCCCGTGGTCCACCTTGCTTATCTCTGCCCCCAAAGCCACAAAACATCGCTGCTACACGAGGAGAGGCCGGCCCACAGAAAGCCCGCGTATACCTAATTAGCTATATAATGCGAGACAATAATCTCCTTGTCTCAAAGAGATGCAGCTAGGTCTCAACCCTCCCCCAGGATATAGGAGAAGCGTTTGACCTGTGACCTCAACTTATAGAGGAGTCTTTGAGTGACTACAAGCAGATGTTTGCAGTATCACAGATTCTAAAAAACTATAAGAGCTCTATAAACAGATCAGATTAAAATATTCTCTTACAGGCTTTTTGTTTTTACTTCGGCTGTGAGTGTTTGTGTGTGCTCAGGATGAGTTTCGCGCTGTCCGCCTCGCAACTTCCCGACCAATCAGAGCACACTGGGCTCACAGGGAGCTCCAACAAGCCGTTTAGGACAGAGAGTGAATACCGGTGAATACACATACTTTACAGCAGGGGTGTCAAACTCAAGGCCCAGGGGCCAAATCTGGCCCGCGACTTCATTTTATGTGGCCCAGCAAGAGCTTGCAAAGAATATAATACGTTTATTATACGGTTACATGCCGCTTTGCAGAAGCACGTTGCCAATAAACTACATGTCCCACAATGCATCTCATTTTGTGACATGCGCACTGAAGATACTTGCAATTATTTGCCCTAGACTTTTGCCTTCAGACGTAGTTAATTATGAAGTTATTACCCTATCCGATAATAATCCAATGCAGAAGCAATTATGTAATATAATTAGGGCTGTCAGTCGATTAAAATATTTAATCGCGATTAATCGCATGATTGTCCATAGTTAATCGCGATTAATCGCAAATTAATCGCACATTTTTTATCTGTTCTAAATGTACCTTAGAGGAATATTTTTCAAGTTTGTAATACTGTTATCAACATGGACAAATATGCTTTATGCTAATGTTTATTATCATTTGAACAATGACAACACAACAACCTCTGAACATTACAAATATTCGCCTCAATTCAACCTGGAACCTCTCTCATATAATAATACAATACAAATGGTGTGTGTGTGTGTGTGTGTGTGTGTGTGTGTGTGTGTGTGTTTTGATTGAAAAGTTTATTAACAGCTTGTATATTGTGTACAGTACAGTGTGTGTGTGTGTGTGTGTGTGTGTGTGTGTGTGTGTGTGTGTGTGTGTGTGTGTGTGTGTGTGATCGTTGGCGCTATGTGCAACTCAAGGCATATGCTCGAACGGGAGCTGCCTGGACGCTGCAATCATGTTGCGCACTATCCGTGCCGAGTGTGCTGACTTCTCGTACAATGTCCCACTGTCTGGCTTCCTGCATAAAGTCAAGTGCTCGGCACAGTTGTGGCGAAATGTCGCTCCTCTGTTTTCATTTAAACAGCTCCTTCTATCCATTATCGCAGCTAGCTAGCACCAGATGCTAACAACAACAATGCACGTAAGGTCTCTCGCTCGCTCGCTCGTGCCACACATACACACACCCTCCCGGTCCTCCCAATAGCCAGTCGGTGCCTGCCGGTGAGCGTGGAAGTGTGGTCTGCCACAAGCGGGCGGCAGGAGCGGGGCTGTCAGCATCAGCTTGTAGATGGTATTTTAAACTCGATGCGCTCTGAAACTACGGGGCGGCCGAGAAAAAAAAAGACACATGCGTTAATCGCGTTAAAATAATTAGTGGCGTTAATGTTTTTTTTGCGTTAACGCGTTATTAACGCGTTAACTTGACAGTCCTAAACATAATACATTATTTTATATATGTTGTGATGAAAACTTCTGTGCAGCAATGCAGAGGAAATTATGGAAGCTGGATCGCCTTTAGTCAAACACTGATATTTATTGAGAGAGAATACAGCCGGAGAGTTCACAAGGTAAATTCACACTTTCCTGCGAGCAACCAAATCAACTCTGAAGACAAAGGACGACAGAAACACAGATCTATACATAAAAGAGGAGGGACCTATATTCCCGCCTTTCCCCTAATCATTACCAGACATCGGAACAAAGGCACCTTTGTATTGCAACTCCTCATGTGCCCAAACCCCTCACCCACAGGTAGGCAGAGGACCTCTCGACCTGTGTCCTCCTGAAGTTACACGCAGGATCACATGCGACTCAACAAAAGCACACGTCTGTTAAGCAACAGTTTATAAGAAAGACTGAGAACCTTTAAACACACAGATCGGATTAAAATATTCTCTGACATATGTTATATATTTATATAGTCTTAAAGTTACAACCGGCCCTTTGAGTGCAACCATAATGCTAATTCTTATGACCCACACGGCGTTTTACTTTGCTGATTTTCTTCGCAACACCGCTCACAACAACATCAATAGAGGCCTGCGTCGGGTAGTTTTTAATCATACGAAGCCAGATTAAATTAAAGAACGACTTCTCCAGCCTTATACTTTTCTCCAGAGTGCCGTGGTGCATTGTTTATTAATGTGTTTCAGCTGCATTTACCGACCGCTGCAGCGCTGCTCGTCCACCGGAGTTTATTCTACTGTTAACTCGTGGCAGCGGCCACTGTAAAGTATTCACTGTCTGACTGTCACACAAGCAGCTGATAAATATCCCCCATCCCCATCAGTGAATGTGTTTCAGTCTGAATTGACGCTGTTTGGCATCACAACGCGGTTATGAAAGTGTATCTTCGGCATTCTACAGGTGATGTTAGCATAGCAACCGAAGCTAATCAGACTATCTTGACTACTTGTTGCTATCATATTGTGGCATAAGCCGTTTTCTAAACACATATTTTACAACAGGAAAACGTCTGCCCGCTCTTCACAATGGTCAATAACAGTGAATGGATGGTCATTAAAGTAAGGTAAAATAAACAGAATCACACTAAGCCTGGTTAGTGTTGCCTGACTGCATCACGGCCTGGTATGGAAGCTGCACCGCCCTTCAGGCCCGGTTCCAGAACAAAATGACTGCAGTGGTAAAGTGCTATTTTTATAAGTGGGGAGTGGACCTAACATCGAGCTATTTTCTAAAATCCTATGGAGAAATCTCATTGCTTTTTTGTCGAGGGAAACAATGCGCAGCTTACTTCCGAGTTTTAGGACGCATCACTGCAGCTCTCTCGCCTCCTCTTCACACACTACACTTTTCGCGGCACACGTACTTGCAGCCAATCAGCTCTGAATGATGTGAGATGACGTATGGTGGGGATGGCAGCTCAGTGCCCCTATGGTCATTATTTTTTTGCCACACACATTCAATTGAAAAATACTCTGAGCATGCGCAGTGCACCATTGACTTAGACAGTGAGAGGGAGGGGCATGATCAGGTTTTGTCCCACATGGCTCAAAACGTCTCAATAGGCACACACTGTATACACTAATTAGAAGAACACAGACTAACAGCAATATACAGACGAATCAGATGATTAAACATGATCTTAAAATATATTTTATATATATTTTTGTATCATTATTTTTAATACTTCCTGCTGACACTAGGTGGGGCTGTGCCCCTAATGACCAGTCACCACTGCATGCATAGCAGAAGATGGCATCTTTTTTACAGGAATATTCCAGCTAATCTCAGTTTTGAAACCATGAGCTGCAAAATGAGCGCCTTACCCCACTGTACAGGCGAGTTGGGTACTTTTTTAAATATACCTGGGCAGGCTCTGTTTTTCCGAGGTCCTCTGGCACTTGCGGGCCGCCGAGGGGTGGCGGTGTTTGGGGCAACGAAGACGGCTGCGGCTGCTTAGTGTCCACGACAGTGGCCGCGGGTAACGTAATGTCCCCATGATCTGAACTGTTATTACCTGCAGTAGATGCAGTGTTACTGCTGGCGATAAGGGCTGGTTGTTTTAACCATTTTCTGATGTCCATCATTAACTGCTGTGTAAGCACCTTGCAGATGATGAACGTGCAGCGGCACAGGTCACGCGCACCTGACATAATAACGTTACTTACCGTTTAAATTGAACAGATAAATGCAGCAGACAATGTTATTTAACCACAATTACAATTTATTTTATTTCAACTATATTCTTCTTCTTATTAGTATTATTATTATTATTGTTATTATATATGTAATATTTGTCACTTCTAATGACATTTTTTCACTTTTAATTTTTCAAATGAGGGTGCATAATGACTCAACTGAGGGTGCAATGCACCCTTATGCACCCCCGTAGAACCGGGCCTGCCGCCCTTAATCATAAGGCTTTACATAGGGTGGTGAAAACTGCAGAGAACATCACCAGGACGGAGCTGCCATCCATGGAGGACCTTTACTCCCAGCGGCTCAGGAAGAAATCCTTCAGGATTATAAAAGACCCCCATCACCCCAGCCACAAACTGTTCAGTCTGCTGCCGTCTGGCAGGCATTACCGCAGCATCCGGACAAAAACAACCAGATTCAGAAACAGCTTCATCCCGCAGGCAATACGACTGTTAAACACCTGAACTGCTGAAACAATTTCATAACATTCATCTGCTACTTAGTAATTATTTATCTATTATCTAATATATCATTCCAGTAACTTGTATATAGACTCGTATTGCACTATTCCACTTTTGTTTAACTATTTTTCTTTTTTGTATTACTTTTTAATATTGTCTGCTTATCTGTATTATTGTGTTGCATTGTTGGAGAAGCCTGTGACCTAAGATTTTCAACGACATAGTAGCTATGTTAGTTTGACAATAAAGAACCTTGAACCTTGAACCTTGACTTTATAAAAATGTTTATAATAAGTGTGTGGTCGCGTTCTAGTCACTTTTCTCAGCGCTACTGCTTGTTACAACTTGTATTTCGCTGTACTCGCCATGAACTGTTATTGCTCAGGTTAATCTCAACCTCTTCCAATGTAAGCGTGACGTATTTGGTTCTTAGATCTTGCCGGGTTGCCGACTCCAGCAAAGGTCAATTGTGTCTAGAGTGCGCCATCTAGTGGGATCCACTGAAATGCCGGGTATTGCAGAAAAAGGCAAAATGAATGCGGTCTTTACTACCATTTGGACAATTTTGTACCAATATTCGGCGGGCCGGATTAAAAAGCCCAACGGGCCGTATATGGCCCGCGGGCCTTAATTTGCCCATGTCTGGTCTAGTCATTGTTGGTGATTTTAACATCCATGTTGACAACCCCCAGGACAGAGGGGCTAAAGAACTGTTTTGTTTTCTTGATAACTATGGACTGACTCAGCATGTGACGGAGCCCACGCACAATAATGGGCACACTCTGGACTTAATCATCTCAAAGGGTCTGAATATCTCGAAGGTTGTGGTGACTGATGTTGCACTCTCTGATCATTCCTGTGTATTCTTTGAGAGCTCTATTTCTGTTCACAAATGTTTTCAAAAAGAGGTAACCACAAAGCGATATTTAATTAAAAATACTAGGGAAATGTTTACTCAGAATTTTTCTTCCACACTTGCCCCTGCTAACATCGCAGTAAATAAGATTAAGATAAGAGATATACTTTATTAAATGAGCTAGTAGATCATTTTAATTCAAAAATTAAAAATGTTAGAGATGCCATTGCTCCAACTAAGATAAAGGAAGTGACTGGCAAGAAAATATCTCCATGGAGAAAGGCCATGACCGTGAGAACAGAAAAAAGAGTGTCGAAAAGCTGAACATAGGTGGCAAAAAACAAATCTCCAGGTTCATTTTGAAATCTATAAAGAGAGACTTGGCTTTTTTTTTCGACAGACTAACTAACACCCCAGTGTCAGTAGTCTCTGAATTTCTATCCACCAGGGCCTGCAATGATTTTGCCTCCTTCTTCACTGACAACATTCAGAAAATTAGACAAGCCTCTGTATCAGGTACAGCAAATGATTTGTCCCTGTGTCCACTTAAAATCAATTCAAACACCATGACACAATTCCATCAGATTAATGATAAAAAACCTAGAGGACATTATACAACTTCTGAAATCCTCCTCCTGCCTTGATATTATTCCAACAGGATTTTTCAAAGATGTTTTGCCTTGCATGGCCTCAGATCTACTTAATATAGTAAACAAATCTCTTCACTCAGGTGTTTTTCCACAGGCCCTAAAAACGGCAGTCATTAAACCACTCTTAAAAAATAATAATCTAGATGCTTCAGTAATGAACAATTACAGGCCCATATCAAACCTCCCATTTCTAGGTAAAATCATTGAAAAAGTAGTTTTTCAACAGTTGAGTAATTTCTTGCATTTAAATAACTGTTTTGATGTGTTCCAGTCAGGCTTTCGTCCAAACCACAGCACTGAGACTGCTCTTGTAAAGGTCTTCAGTGACATCCACTTAAACACAGACAGTGGCAGAACTTCAGTGTTAGTATTATTAGATCTCAGCGCTGCGTTTGACACTGTTGACCACAGCATATTACTAGACCGACTGGAAAACTGGGTGGGACTTTCGGAAACAGTTCTAAATTGGTTTGAATCCTACTTAAAGGACAGAAACAACTTTGTTTCTATAGGTAAATACACATCTGAGTTGACAAATATGACATGTGGGGTTCCTCAAGGTTCCATCTTGGGGCCTCTTCTCTTTAACATCTACATGCTACCACTGGCTCAGATAATGATAAACTACAAAATAAATTACCATAGCTATGCGGATGACACCCACATTTACATAACCATTTCACCAGGAGATTATGCTCCAATTCAAACACTGAGTAAGTGCATTGAACAAATCAATGATTGGATGTGTACAAACCTTCTCCAATTAAACAAAGATAACACTGAGGTAATGGTTTTTGGAGCCAAGGCAGAACGTATAAAAGTTAGCGCTGAGCTTCAGTCTGCAATGTTCAAAACAACAGATAGAGCCAGAAATCTAGGTGTAGTCATGGACTCTGACCTGAGTTTCTACAGTCACATTAAAACAGTTACTAAATCAGCCTACTATCACCTAAAGAACATATCTAGGATTAAAAGACACAGCAGGATTTGGAAAAACTTGTCCAGTAGACTTGACTACTGTAATGGTGTCTTGTCTTCACAGGTCTCACTAAAAAAATCCATTAGAAAGCTGCAGCTAATTCAGAACGCTGCTGCTCGAGTCCTTACTAACACTAAGAAAGTGGATCACATCACTCCAGTTCTGAAGTCTTTACACTGGCTTCCAGTGTGTCAAAGAATAGATTTCAAAATACTGCTGCTGGTTTATAAAGCATTGAATGGTTTAGGCCCAAAATACATTTCTGACCTCCTGCTAAATGATGAACCATCCAGAACTCTCAGGTCCCTCTCCTGCCGCTCGCTTGCGGCAGACCACGCTTGAAAGTTTGCCCCGGGAGACGCCTGGACATCAACAGCGATAGCTAAATGGGTGGCTACAGCTTAACATTGTGGAGAATGAGGGGCTGCGTTAGATCATTCGGATCGCATCCAACGTGTCGACTGCACATCACAGCGCATTATTTTGACCCACAGTGGAAACTTCAGTCTCATGCTCTGACTGAAGATGAAGACAGAGGAGCGGCATTTCGCCGACAACTGTAAACAGGCTTGTCTGTTTGAGCAACTGGCTCAGAGCAAAGAAGTAGACAGGGTTGGGAGAGAGAGAGAGAGAGAGAGAGAGAGAGAGAGAGAGAGAGAGAGAGGTTGTTGTGTTGAGAATATTGAGGAGAATATTTGTCATTGTTCCAATTTTAATAAACAAACATTGCCTTACCTTGCCTTACAAGAGGTGGGTAAAGAGTGGTGTGTGTGTGTGTGTGTGTGTGTGTGTGTGTGTGTGTGTGTGTGTGTGTGTGTGTGTGTGTGGCCCTAGCATTACTATACTTGTGGGGACCTAAATCTGTTTACACAGTCACGTGTGGGGACTCGCCTCCCTTATGGGGACAAATTGGAGGTCCCCATGAGGGGAATCATTAATTTTAGGGTGAAGACTTGGTTAGGTTTAGGATTAGGGTTAGGGTAAGGTTAAGGGTAAGAGTTAGGGTTAGGCATGTGTTGGTTATGGTTAAGGTTAGGATAAGTCTCCAGGAAATGCATGTAAGTCAATGTAATGTCCCCTGAAGTGATGTATACATGGTGTGTGTGTGTGTGTGTGTGTGTGTGTGTGTGTGTGTGTGTGTGGTGTGTGTGTGTGTGTGTGTGTGTGTGTGTGTGTGTGTGTGACAGTAACTATAATTGCTCTTCACCTCTACTTCAAAAGCTTTTAGCCTGGTCAGCACTCAGCCAATCTGAATGCCCGCACAAAGGAGTCAGTCTCTGAGCAGAGGAGAGAGCGGCGACAGGACTGTCTCTCAACTAACTGGATTACCTTCACACACTCTCTCTGTCACACTGTGCTGAATGCTCTGATACACAACCCAAATTAGCTAAATTAAGTGACAAAAAATTGTCACTTTCTATGATTTCTCTTCTCCTGTCTCTCTCCGAGCAGTGTGAGCACTGATTGGTTTCATTGTGGATTTTCTCTACCCTTCTGTTTTTTGAATCCATCTCCACTCTTCTCCTTCTCTCACAGCGCTCACTTCATTTGCATTGATAAGTATATTTCTCAATTTGGGGAATAAAGAATAAGTGTCTGAAACTGCCTCCTGCTATCTAGACGCAGCTGTGAATAAGCCAGCTACAAAGCTGGAATAAATGTGTTTGCAATTACAGAGGAGAAAGAGAGAGAAAGGAGACAGAAAGCTTCAGCTGTCAGCGAGATATATGGTTGCCTCATTTCTTCTCTCTCACTCGAACAAATTCAAAGATGCCTCACTCTGTATCACTGTCAGAAAAATAAACAACATTTCCAAAGTGGTTTACATTACAATGCTCAGTGATAAAGGATACTCACAAATCCAAATAATGAGATTTTTCCAATGACCTTTCAGTCACTCCCTACATCTGTCACTGAAAACATTCTAAAGCAGCACTGGCTACTGTAAAGTCAGTGACATTTCTACCGCTACAGTGGTTTAGTTTGCTATTTTCTTTTCTGCCATAAGCAGCCACAGCGACAGTATAGACAGGCGCTAACCCTACATAAGCTATACTCAACTTGTAGCTATGCAGAACACAGATACTTATGGCTCAATTTAAAGACTACGCAGTCCATTTACACAGAATATATGTTGACATGTCACAGTCCGAAACGCACAGATGTAAATAATGAAATTCATGATGGTTGAAATCCATTTAGATGCTTCAATTTTAGGGTTATCAAATTGTGAATGCTGGCTCACTGTGCAATTGTCGATCCACCATTTTGGTCGAAATACCTCGACAACTATTGAATAGATATGAAGACATTCATGATCCCCTGAGGACATATCCTATTATTTTGGTGATCCTCTCACTTGGCTAGAATCAAACCGGTTGCTAAATGTGGTTCCAACTGAAAAGTCTCTACAACTGTACTTACTGTATTGCCATGAAATCTAAAATGAATTCATGCCCCGCTCAGGATTACTTTAGCCTTATGTGCAGTGTCATCATCAAGACAGAAATCACTCCACAAGCTGAAATCAATTATGGCAATATTAACAGCATTTGAGGACAAAAGGAGTTTTCCTTTGAGAATTTCCTCTTTTTGCCCTTAGGATGTTAGTCTAGCTATTATGTGTATTTGTTTTGGAAGCAAGTGAGATAAAGAAATAACCTTGTCATAAATAGATTTACACCAGTTCTGGGTTCAAGCCTCTAAACATGCAGCTAATAATAGCCACAGCAATATCTATCTTTGATTCAGCCACCAACGTAAATGTATATATGTATGTGAAACTATGTGTTGCAATGTATCTCATTAATAATACAGACTTCTTATATACCAGTCAATGGGAAGGAGGTCCAATTAAGGATCACTTTGACATTACAAATCTAGCAATTTTACCCATCTGTTGCTTCTCCCAGTATCGGCCATAGGCACACAATATAATTAAAAATACTAATTTGTGAAGAAAAAGCAGCACACAAACTGGACACACTCTCAAACACTTTACAATTAAAGACTTTTAATAACTGATGACCACCACTTCAGTAACTGCTAATCCCTTTCTAAATGCATCCACAGCTGTAGGTGTTTTCTCGATAACTGTGCAGTATACTTTTTTCCACTTTTCCAATTTACGCTTTGATAAAGTTGCCTTTGTAAGAGCTGATTTCCCCCTCGGTCAAACTGTTTCTCCACAGAATTACATTACACATCTAACATCTCTACTCCTCCATCCTCCCTTCTTTTTCTCTCTGGATCTACACCTCACCTCTGTCGTATTTTCTTTCTCTGACTCCTTTTTGTTTTTTCTCCGTCTCTCTTTTTGCCACCTCCAACTCTCCACTGATTAACAAAGAGAGGAGAAAAGAGAGAAGGAAAAAACAGTCGGTAGATTGGTGGGAAAGTTCAATTAAACTGTGGGCCTTTGGGCATTTTGTATTGGTGTGCACATGTGTTTGTGTGTGCACACTTTTGTGTTTATGGATGTCTATGCTTCTTTGGTGTGTGTGTGAATGTGCACGTATTCAAATGTATGTGGGTGTGTGTGCCCGCTTTGCATCTTGCTGGTGTGTGTTTCAGTCTCAGCTCTCCAGAAGTATTTTTTTGTTCTCCTTAATCAAGTAAGAAAGAAGCCCACAGGTAATTACAGCTTCTCTCTAAAAACACCAACTGTGCTTCTGCTTTCCTGTTGGACTCAATCACAGTCAAATTAAGCCTCAGCTAGCTATAATTCTAAAGGACAAACAAAGTCACAAAGTTTGTTCTATCATCCGTATCCTTATTTTAGGCCTGCAGATATTTGAAAATATATCAAAGAACATGGACTAGATGTTAATTCTAATGTTAATCAACAGCACAGCTATATATTCAACCCAGTCTCATGGCATTTCGTGTTCACCAACACGATTTTTAATCTATTGATTCGTGTTCACCAACACGATTTCCCCCTTTTTTTCGTGTTGCACAGCACGATTTTAAAAGCAATGTATTTCTACTGGTAATGACGCTCATGGAAGCACCGCATTCGTTTGTGTCGGCTGCCCTTTAAGGCAATGTGAGCGTCCATTCTCATTGGATAACGGAGAATTGTACACCCGGAAGTAAGTATTCCCCTTACTGTCGATTGATTTTACAGTTTTGATTGATTGAATTGATTGATTGAAAAGTTTATTAACAGCTTGTATATTGGGTACAGTACAGTACAGCTCAAAATATACAATTGTTAAGGGGATGCAGACCAGAGAAAGACTTTCGTCTTGTTTACATCAGGGTCCCCCATTTCCAATTCATCATACAGTGATATCTGCACTACTCATCGACTAAAAAACACCAGATTATCCTTGTTAATTACACAACATTGATTGGTTTAAATTGTGTGCAATGCTTTTGTATTTTTCCCCTTCGATTCGGAGAAACAAATATTTTTTCGGAGTAAAGGATGGCAGAAGACACTACACTACCCAGAATCCCCAGCTATCGTTTGGACTACACCATGTGCTCTGTTTGACAAACCCCGTTTTTTTTCACCATTCATTCCAATGGCTGGCGTCTATGTCACGTGATCTTCAAATTTCTCCCTGCAGAAAAAAAAAACATGGCCGAACTTCGTTTTATTCTCGGTGGAAAATGCCTATTTTAAAGTTAGTTTGGCCATTAAAATGCGTTTTGATGTAATTTGATGCGAGAAATATGAGTTGTTATTTCAGTTTATGTGTGCAGTGGATGTACATGATCTTTAGTTTGCTAGTTATTACGAAGATTACTTCAGGAAATGGCGTCCATAGAACGTTTTCATTGTTACCAAGGTGGTTGCTAGGGACACTGCTATCGATATTATTTCTGTTATGTTGTGTAACTGTTTAATGGTGTTATCTTTATTGCTACCCCCTTCCCCGTCAATGTATAGTGTTGGTCCACAGCGCAAACATATTAGTTTAACAAAATCCGCATCTAAAGATAGCCTACGTTATTTCCCCCTGTGCAGTTCCAGTCTCACATCTCACAGCACATCGTCATTAACAAATAACGGAAACAGACCGATAACATTTAAAAAAAAAATAATAATACTTTATTCTGAGTGTGCTTGATTTTCTATTTGAAAGTCATCACATAACGGCATTGTAATACACGGTTCGGCTGCATTAAATATTACATATCTGCCGTAGTTCTGTATTTATAGAGCCCTGATGAGAAGACTTCTAGACAAACATGAGGAACTGAAAACGTGACGTGGATCATAAATATATCAGCCATTAAACAACATCTGCCATTTATTTTCACACAATACGTCTCCTTGCCGTATCAACACTAATTCGGCTGACTTTTATATTTGATCCAATTGGTAGATAGGCTATATTTACACCATAAAGGTGCACAGCTGATATTACATTGGAGAGTGTGCTCCGAGGGTTACGCCGAGCGCGTAACCCTCGGAGCACACTCTCCAATCACAGAGCTTGAGGACTATCACGGGGTTTGTCAAACAGAGCACATGGTGTAGTCCAAACGATAGCTGGGGATTCTGGGTAATGTAGTGTCTTCTGCTATCCTTTACTCCGAAAAAATATTTGTTTCTCCGAATCCAAGGGGAAAAATACAAAAGCATTGCACACAATTTAAACCAATCAATGTTGTGTAATTAACAAGGATAATCTGGTGTTTTTTAGTCGATGAGTAGTGCAGATATCACTGTAAAATCAATCGACAGTAAGGGGAATACTTACTTCCGGGTGTACAATTCTCCGTTATCCAATGAGAATGGACGCTCACATTGCCTTTAAGGGCAGCCGACACAAACGAATGCCGTGCTTCCATGAGCGTCATTACCAGTAGAAATACATTGCTTTTAAAATCGTGCTGTGCAACACGAAAAAAAAGGGGAAAATCGTGTTGGTGAACACGAATCAATAGATTAAAAATCGTGTTGGTGAACACGAAATGCCATGAGACTGGGTTGATATATTGGATCAAAATAACAGTTGAGGGGTCGTTTGCTCTTTTCGGCAGGTCGCTCTAAGTCAATGATCTTAGTTTTTTCAGTGTTAAAACCCTTTCATATTTATAGTTATAAGTGTCTCATTATTTACCAGTTTTGAGTAAAACAAATATTTCTTCTATATTTCTTTAAACCAGCTGGTTGGTCAGATAAGAAGCTGTTTATAGTACAGTATACCATATTATCAAAGTTGGGTTTTCAAAGCTTTACAATACAGTTTTTGCTGTGAATATGAAAATAAATAGTAAAAGGTATTGTAATTAACATTTTTAGAGCGTCAACAGCCAACTTTGTAAGGCTTCACAGCAAACTTACTTGGAGCACTTCTAAAGGTATATGGAGAAGTTTAAAGAAACTATACTGTGAGTGTTCACACCTCAATCTTAAATTACATTTAGAACAATCTTACAGTTGTTTTGAATCCATCCGCTCTCTGACCTCAAATAAATAAACTATTGGTTTTCTTGCAATTGTTTACAAGCTGTGGTTTCATTTATGCTATATTTAACGTTGGATGATTAAACCTTTATTTTATGGTTCAGAGTCAGACTCAGTGAACTCTATGCACGACAGCATCTTCAGAAGCCTGATACACAAAGATTTCTATCTAATTTCAGAGCCTTTGCGTTTATCATTATCTTTGTCGGCTCCTTTTGGCATGTACTTGCACATTTTTTGTAAAACTGTGTTTGTTAATATCAACTCCTCGCATCCCCAAGCAGCCTGTGATTTATCTGTCTTGTTGTCCAAAACTTTAATTAAGCTAATTTGTTGCCAGTAATTAGCTCTAATATGTGATGAAAGAAAACCTATAAGACCTAATTTACCGAGTGTGCTGGTTTTACCTGTAGCATCAACAAAGATGCTAATAGTGCGGGCGAGAGTGAGGTAGGGAGAGAGGGAGGGTGCTTTTTCTCAATGATAACCATTCTCAAAAAGGATAATTAATGCAGCGATACCATTAGTCCTGCATTTAGCCCATATGATTATGATCCCCAAGCTGCTAAACCAGTAAATGTACACCTTCTTTCACAGTACCAATTGATCTTGTATCTCGTCATTGTTTCAAATGGCCTTAATACTCAATGCAGCTTTTTACGGCCATTAATCAGCTTCACAGAAAAAAATCATTAACAATAATTGCCGTGCTCACAGGCAGGTCAAGTGTAGTTTTTGAAAAGCACAACAATGCTTACTCTCATTTGCTGTAACTGTTGCACAGCTGTTGTCCACTAAAGATGATTCATATAATCATAAGTGTCTTCACACCAGATGTATCTACATTTTTGTCTGGCACATTGGTTTCTAGTAGTCTACTTATCCAAAAGGTTGTTTGTTTTTGTTGCTTTTCCCTCCACAGGGAGGTCAGAGTACAGCGTGGGATACAAACAGCATGCCCGGAGCTGCAGAGGATTCACTGTGTGGCTCAAGGATACTTCAAAAAGGACATATGCCTGCTGTCACTGTGGCTTGAACCCAGGTCCTCAAGTTGAAGGTCAGCCCACTTAATCATTGCTTCCACTGTAAATCCTTATCAGGGCAGTATTAGGATTTAGGAGCCAGCATGAGATATATATCTACACCACTGACAGGGGAGAAAGAGCCCAGAGAAGTATAGGGCATGGTTCTCTGTTAAATAATTGTGAGTAAATGTTGGTTCACTTTATAAAAAGCACTCCACCCATTAAACATGATTACTTTAACATTATCAAATAATACCTTTTGAAATTCCATACATTCTCGTTTCTTGTCAAATCTGGCATCTACATTACCCATGGTGCAACTGGTCGGCGGAGAGATCAGTTTAAGATTTGATTTAAACTAGTAGCAAATAATATAGCCTTCAGCCAACACCCTCAAACAGAGGTCAGTAAAGTGGGTTACGAATGTCTTTATTTCTTCACAACACAACATTATCCCTTTCTCAAACTTGTAATCTTCAACGAAATGACATCACTTATCAAACTGTGTTCCCTTTGGTACCACAAAAAAGGCTTTATTTATAACAATTTGTTTTCACATATGCACTAGAACTCGAGAACTACTGTATAAACAAATACATTAATAATTGGTTTATTTCCATTTTAAAGCGTATGCTCTGACCAAGACCTTGCAAGCTTTCCCACCTGCAGTAAATACAACAACACTGAAATACAGGCTGCAGTCAAAAGTATTTTTCTAACTTCTTTTCATCAAGCTCCAGTCCAGTGTACCCTATGCTAAAGTAGGTTAAAAAGCAAGTATTTTAGCATTTTTCCTTAGCCTTTAAATCATTGGACCAGCTTTTATCACGGCTGCCACTTAGAAACTTAGTTAACAATCTTCCACAAAAAAAAATCCACAGCCCTAGAACCTGATAAAAGCTAGTATTAAGAGTGGTTAGTTAAAACAAATAATAAGGAAATACAAAACACATTTCTACGTGTATTTCTTGTTTGTAAAGCTATAGTTACAATATGTCCCTTAAAGGGGCCCTATCTGCTCATTTTCAGGTTCATATTTGTATTTTGTTCTGCTACTATGACATGTTTCATGCTTTAATGTTCAAAAAAGTCTTCGAGTTCGAGTGTAACATAGTGATGTCAATAGTTTATAAGAGGCATTTCATACAGGGGTGTGTGAGAGAAACTGGAGGGAACTTTTGGATTTTAGCCTTTGCAGACCATTAACATGCACAAAATCCTATATAACACGCTACAGGAAAGAGAAACCCCAAAAGGCACACTAAATTAAGGCCCCTTTAAAACTGCTGACGGTAAATCACAATTGTAACTTAAGTCATTTGAAGAGTCCTTCCTGCTGGTTTTACAAAATTAACTTTTTATTAAGAAATATTGTTAAAAACGCAAACACTGACTGATATATGCTGGGTCCAGGCTCAAGGGCGTATGGCACTCTCAACTCTTTCCAGGACATGAAGGCTCGATAATCAGCTCACGGCATATAGGCAGGGGTAAAGTGCTATTTTTTTACGAGAGGGGAGCGGACCTCACCTCCTCTAGGGGGGTCCGGGGGGATGCTCCCCCGGGAACATTTTTTTTAAATATTGAAGTTGAAAGCATCAATCTGGTGAACTTTAAAAGCAACATTAAGAGATCTATGGATATATCTCTCAACACCCAGATGAAACTCAACTGTAAGCAGATGTTCTTTTTCTTTATGGATATTTTACAAATCACTCCCCTTTCAAACTGTATTCTTGTTTTACTGCCATATAGTATTTCATAACTGTTTTTCCTTTATTCTCTTATTTTTTTTATAACGATAATGATCATATGAAAGTGTGCCGCGGAAATAATATTTTGAATAATTTGTGACCAAACCGTTTGAGACCCACTGAGATAACTTAGACTAAAGTTAACTATCTAAACACTCAGAGAGTCCTTTAGCTCACCTGAGCCTCTCAGTCTGAGAGGAGAGCTCTCCTCCAGCTTGTTGTGGAACAAACAGCTCCGTATGTCCGTTAGTGCAGCTAGCTAACCAGATGCTAACAACACGGTCCCTGCTGCTGGCACCGGTCCTACACACACACACACACACACACACACACACACACACACACACACACACACACACACACACACACACACACACACACACACACACAACACACACACACACACACACACACACACACACACACACACACACACACACACACACACAACACACACACAGCACACACACACACACACACACACACACTACACACACACACACACACACACACACACACACACACACACACACACACACACACACCACACACACACACACACACACACACACACACACACACACACACACAACACACACACACACACACACACACACCACACACACACACACACACACACACACACACACACACACACACACACACACACACACACACACACACACACACACACACACACACACACACACACACACACACACACACACACACACACACACACACTAAATTCTCTATTTCCTCACACCACACACACACACACACACACACACCACACACAGACAGAGCCGAGCTTGAATGACACAAGCACACTTTTATTTCCATGCAACTCTCTGATTGGTCTGGTGTCTTGCCTCTGTTGCATTCACTGAACACGGGAAATTACAGTCCTGTCGTCCGTGTCGGTACGGTTAATGTATTATATTATTGAGGTAGAATTGTCCGGGGCTACAGAAAAAACAATCGGGGCAGGCCAAAATATTATTTTACCAACAATGTGGAATTTATTGGCTACATATTACACAGATTATGCACAGCGGGAGCAGCAATAACCATCAAATAATAATTCAGACAGGGGAGCTCCGCACCCCCTGCTTGCCGCTAGGGGGTGCTGCAGCGCCCTCAGCACCCCCCTACGCCCATGCATGCCGGGGCCCTGCCTGCCTGTAGCTTTGCCGATATCTGTGTTGATAGGTAATAGATTAAGAGCGGTGAATCAGCTTAGACACAGGAAGCGCTCAAAAGTTTGTGTGAGTTTATCAAATTTAGAAGTGATTCCATGTCAGCCACAGCTTGTTACAAAAACCTGACTGTTGACCACAACATATTACTAGACCGACTAGAAAACTGGGTGGGACTTTCGGAAACAGTTCTAAATTGGTTTGAATCCTACTTAAAGGACAGAAACAACTTTGTTTCTATAGGTAAATACAAATCTGAGTTGACAAATATGACATGTGGGGTTCCTCAAGGCTCCATCTTGGGGCCTCTTCTCTTTAACATCTACATGCTACCACTGGCTCAGATAATGAAAAACAACTAAATAAGTTACCATAGCTATGCGGATGACACACAAATGTACATAACAATTTCACCAGGAGACTATTCTCTAGTTAGAACACTGAGTAAGTGCATTGAACAAATCAATGACTGGATGTGTCAGAACTTTCTCGAATTAAACAAAGACAAAACTGAGGTAATGGTCTTTGGAGCCAAGGCAGAATGTATAAAAGTTAGCGCTGAGCTTCAGCCTGCAATGTTCAAAACAACAGATAAAGCCAGAAATCTAGGTGTAGTCATGGACTCTGACCTGAGTTTCAACAGTCACATTAAAACAATTACTAAATCAGCCTACTATCACCTAAAGAACATATCTAGGATTAAAAGACTAATGTCACAGCAGGATTTCAAAAAACTTGTCCATGCTTTTATCTTCAGTAGACTGGACTACTGTAATGGTGTCTTCACAGGTCTCACTAAAAAAGCTATTAGAAAGCTGCAGCTGATTCAGAACGCCGCTGCTCGAGTCGTCACTAACACTAAGAAAGTGGATCACATCACTCCTGTTCTGAAGTCTTTACACTGGCTTCCTCTTTGTCAAAGAATAGATTTCAAAATACTGCTGCTGGTTTATAAAGCACTGAATGGTTGAGGCCCAAAATACATTTCTGATCTTCTGCTAAATTATGAACCATCCAGATCTCTCAGGTCTTCAGGGACTGGTCGGCTTTCTGTCCCCAGAGTCAGAACTAAACATGGTAAAGCAGCGTTCAGTTATTATGCTCCAAATATCTGGAACAAACTCCCAGAAACCTGCAGGTCCGCTACAACTCTTACTACTTTTAAATCTAGGCTGAAGACTTGTCTTTTGTCGCTGCTTTTAATTGAAACTGAGCCGTTGTGTTCATCAGTAAAGTGGAACTTCTGTGTGAACTATTCATATCTTAAACTGCACTGTAACTTTTTATTCATGTTCTTTTTATTCATGTATTTTTTCTTTTAATGTTTCTTTTATTATCTTTTACTGTTTTTAAATGCCTTTGTCTGAATGTCTTTCATTTTTGTAAAGCACCTTGAATTGCCTTGTGTTGAAAGGTGCTATATAAATAAACTTGCCTTGCCTTGCCTTAGTCATGGTTCCCCTTAGCGTCTCATCGCTGATAAGCTCCACCCATGTTTCCACCTCCAAGTTGTGATTGTACAGATTGACACATTTTCTCTTTGACATATATATAGTGTGTCTCTATCTTGTGCCAACAAGTTTAATGCTGCTCTCTGCTGGACAGCACATTGTTTTCTGGATTTGGATTTTATTTAAATATCCAGAATGGACAGATGTATGTGTACAGAAAATCCTTCAAGCATATGACAAGCACTGACAATATTGTTTTTTCAGTAGTGTAAAATCCAGTTGTTGGCTTATAGCAGTGGTTCTCAAACTTTTTCTGTCATTCCCCACTTTAAACAGGTGGGCCTTTTCAAGCCCAACCTGTTCCTCATCACTCCAATAAAATGGTAGGCCAAGCTTAAAATTGCCAAACGTATCGTTCTATACAGCCTGTCCTCCTACAAAAAAACGACCATATAGGCCGATTGTTCATGCCCTTATTACGACCCAGATACACGTTTTAAAGTGTATGTTGTTTCTTACACGACCACTAGAGGTGCTCTAGTGGTCGTGTAAGAAACAACATACTCCCGGCCGTTCATTGCAAACGTTCCGGAGGGACGTTTATTCACAAATAACCCTCTCTGGAAAATCCTAAATTGTGGAATAGTTTGGCCATTAACATGCTTTTTGATTTGATTTCTGGCGAGAAGTGTATATTGTACTCTTAGAATACACGTCCAGTCGATGTGTAGGATCTATAGTTTGATAGATATTACGAAGATGATTTGAGGTCTCGCCAGGATAACGTGTATGCAGCTTCCATGTAAAGTTAGCGTGGGTGAAAACTGTTTTTCCGGTCTCGAAGTTTTTATAATAAAACCGGATATATTCCCCTCACTGTCAAATTATTACACAGTGATATCTGCATTCCTCATCCACTAAAAAACATCAGTTTATCCTTGTTAATTACACAATATTGATTGGCTTAAATTGTGTACAATACTTTTGCGTTTTTAACCTTCGATTCAGAGAAACAAATAGTTTCACAAGTCCCCGGTTGGGTGCTTCGTTGTTGGAGTTTACCCCAGTAGACGAGAGGGTCGCCTCCCTACGCCTGCGGGTTATGGGGGAGAAAACTCTGACTGTTGTGTGTGCTTATGCACCAAATAGCAGTTCGGAGTATACGGCCTTCTTGGAGACCCTGGAAAGAGTCCTGTATGGGGCTCCTGAAGGGGACTCTTTAATCTTGCTGGGAGACTTCAACGCACATGTGGGCAATGATGGAGACATTTGGAGGGGCGTGATTGGGAGGAACGGCCCCTCTGATCTGAACCGGAGTGGTGGTTTGTTACTGGACTTCTGTGCTAGTCATGGATTGGCCATAACAAACACCATGTTCGAACATAAGGATGCTCATAAGTGTACGTGGTACCAGAGCACCCTAGGCAGAAGGTCCATGATCGATTTCGTTATCGTATCATCGGACCTGAGGCCGTATGATTTGGACACTCGGGTAAAGAGAGGGGCGGAGTTGTCAACTGATCACCATCTGGTGGTGAGTTGGGTCGAGTGGCAGGGGAAGCCTCTGGATAGACCTGGTAAGCCCAAACGTGTAGTTCGGGTGAACTGGGAACGTCTGGATGAGGCCCAAGTTCAGGAGGCCTTCAACTCACACCTCCGGCGGAGCTTTTCGGGCATTCCTGTGGAAGTTGGGGACATTGAACCAGAGTGGTCGGTGTTCAAAGCCTCTATTGCCGAAGCCGCGGCGGGGAGCTGTGGTCTCATGGTCTTAGGTGCCTCAAGGGGCGGTAACCCTCGAACCTCCTGGTGGACACCGGTGGTCAGGGAAGCCGTCCAACTGAAGAAGGAGGCCTTCAGGGATTTGTTATCCCGGGGGACTCCCGAGGCAGTTGCAAGGTACCGACAGGCCCAAAGGGCAGCAGCCTCAGCCTTGGCCGAGGCAAAGCAGCGGGTGTGGGAGAAGTTCGGAGAAGACATGGAAAAGGACTTTCGGGCGGCACCAAAGTTGTTCTGGAAAACTGTCCGACACCTCAGGAGGGGGAAGCAGGGACCATTCAAGCTGTGTACAGTAAGGATGGGACGTTGTTGACCTAAACTGATGGAGTGTTAGGGCGTTGTAAGGAACACTTTGAGAAACTCCCGAACCCGACAACTCCGCCCTCTATGTTAGAGGAAGAGCTGGAGTATGACGGGAGATCAACACCAATCTCCCGGGGAGAGGTCACTGAGGTCGTCAAACAACTCCACAGTGGCAAAGCCTTGGGGTGGATGAGATCCGCCCAGAAATGCTGAAGGCTCTGGGTGTTGAGGGACTGTCATGGTTGACACGTCTCATCAACGTTGCGTGGAAGTCGGAAACAGTACCGAAGGAGTGGCAGACAGGGGTGGTGGTTCCCCTTTTCAAAAAGGGGGATCAGAGGGTGTGTGCCAATTACAGAGGCATCACACTACTCAGCCTCCCCGGGAAAGTTTACTCTAAGGTAATCAAAAGGTGGGTCAGGCCGATTGTCCAACCTCAGATTGAGGAGGAACAATGCGGATTCCGTCCTGTTCGTGGAACGACGGATCAGCTTTTACTCTCGCAAGAATCCTGAAGGGGGCATGGGAGTACGCGTATCCGGTCTACATGTGGTTTGTAGACTTGGAGAAGGCGTATGACCGAGTTCCCAGGGAGTTACTGTGGGAGGTGCTGCGGAGTATGGGGTGAGGGGGTCTCTACTCAGGGCCATCCAATCTCTGTACTCCCAAAGCGAGAGCTGTGTCCGGGTCCTCGGCAGTAAGTCGGACCCATTTCCGGTGAGGGTTGGCCTCCGCCAGGGCTGCGCTTTGTCACCAATCCTGTTTGTAATATACATGGATCGGATTTCGAGGCGTAGTCGTGGGGGAGGGGGTCTGCAGTTCGATGGACTAAGGATTGCACCACTGCTTTTTGCAGATGATGTGGTTCTAATGGCTTCATCGGTATGCGACCTTCAGCACTCACTGGATCGGTTCGCAACCGAGTGTGAAGCGGCTGGGATGAGGATCAGCACCTCCAAATCTGAGGCTATTGTTCTCAGCAGGAAACCGATGGACTGTCCACTCCAAGTAGGGAATGAGTCCTTACCCCAAGTGAAGGAGTTCAAATATCTCGGGGTCTTGTTCTCGAGTGAGGGAACAATGGAGCGTGAGATGGGCCGGAGAATCGGAGCAGCGGGAGCGGTACTGCAGTCGCTTTACCGCACCGTTGTGACGAAAAGGGAGCTGAGCCAGAAGGCAAAGCTCTCTGTCTACCGGGCCATTTTCGTTCCTACCCTCAACTATGGTCATGAAGGATGGGTCATGACCGAAAGAACGAGATCGCGGATACAAGCGGCCGAGATCGGTTTTCTCCGCAGGGTGGCTGGAGTCTCCCTTAGGGATAAGGTGAGAAGTTCAGTCATCCGGGAGGGACTCAGAGTTGAACCGCTCCTCCTTCGCGTCGAAAGGAGCCAGTTGAGGTGGTTCGGGCACCTAGTTAGGATGCCACCTGGGCGCCTCCCTAGGGAGGTGTTCCAGGCACGTCCAGCTGGGAAGAGACCAAGGGGTATACCTAGGACCAGGGGGAGGGATTATATATCTTCGCTGGCCTGGGAGTGCCTTGGGATCCCCCAGTCAGAGCTGGTTGATGTGGCCAGGGAAAATAAAGTTTGGGGCTCTCTGCTGGAACTGCTACCCCCGCGACCCGACCACGGATAAGCGGGAGAAGATGGATGGATGGATGGATCTTCTTGATATTTTCTATTCTATATTTCTATCGTGCCTTCTACTTTCCCCCAATTTTGTATGTAGGCTACTCTTAATATTTAAATGTTTTCATCAAATAAAACTTATTCAACAACCAAATTCAATAATGTGCTTTAACCACTAGGCGGTGCGGGTTAAAAAAACAGTGGTGTAGTTGATAAAACATAATAATATCAAACATAATATGACTATTAACTTTATTGTGAAATTAAAACGGAACGGTAAAGAAAAATACAGTTGCAGTCTCTCGATTTGAAGCTTATGCATTGTACCATGAACCTGTATAGACCTGTAACATTATGAGGAGTTGGAAAGGTAGTTCAGTAAATAATATCTTTAAAAACTACAAAAAAAAGGTGTCCCTTTAAATCAGTAATATCTTTAAAAACTATAAGTCCCTTTCTATCAGCTGTGCACCGTTATGGTGTAAATACAGCCTATCTACCAATTGGATCAAATATAAAAGTCAGCCGAATTAGTGTTGATACTGCAAGGAGACGTATTGTGTGAAAATAAATGGAAGATGTTGTTTAATCACTACTATATTTATGATCCACGTCACGTATTCAGTTTTGGCGGCATTTCTTACAGTTTGTCAAAAGGTCTTCTGATCAGGGCTCTATAAATAAATATCTACGGCAGATATGTAATATTTAATGCAGCCGAACCGTGTATTACAATGCCATTATGTGATGACTTCCAAAGAGAAAAGCAAGAACAGTCGGAATAAAGTATTATTTTATTTAAAAAAAAAGTTTTTCCGATTTCATATCAAATAAACACCATATCCCTACATGCATTGCGGCTAAAACAATCAATGTTTTAGCCTATCAAAACCTCTGAAAAAAGAAAGATGTCTCTCAGAATCGAAAGAGAAAAACCTATGGGAAAAACACAAAAGCATTGTACACAATTTAAACCAATAAATGTTGTATAATTAACAAGGATAAACTGATGTGTTTTAGTTGATGAGTACTGCAGATATCACTGTTAAATCATTTGATCATTGGTTTTATTATGAAAACGTCGAGACCGGAAATAGCTGTTTTCAACACTGTTAATCTGTGTGGTTCTTCTCGCGTCCAGGAAAGAGATGCTTAAAAAGGAGACTAAATGGAGTCTCTGAGATTGTTTCAAAATTGGTACTTTAATTAATAAAAAGCGTGGTAAAGTCACACACAGGATATTGTTCGACAGAAAAGCAGCTGTCCCTGGCTCTCGCTAGCAGAAAAAGAGGCCGAACCCCTCAGGTCCGGTTGTTTATATATTCTCTACTGGCTCTTCCCTGCGGGCCGGCTCTCCAACGTTTTAATGTCCGTTGTTACGCATATCAGAGGATACAGACATTGTACATTCAATATATATTTAAACACGCCTTTTGTCCTCCTTAACTCTTTCATGACTTTTCATTTAACACATTCTAAACGCTGTAATCAATACTCCAAAAATACAGGAAATACTTCACAGCAGTTTGGTTTCTGGTCGTTCCGAATGTTGTCGCATGCTACCCACATCTGTAAACAATAACGTACTCAAATAAACTGTACCTTCATTTAATATCCAACAATAATAATATCTCGACGTCTATAGTTGTAGTGTTGAAATCAGTAGGTTTCGGTGTGCAGCATCATATCATATCGCTGCTAAATTCACCTCTATAGGAAATGGTATATTAGCCTCATGCTAAATGCTAACCGGAGATGAAGGATTTTCAGAATAAAAGCTTAACAACTGGTTGTGCACAAGAACTTCTGGTTTTTCAGTATAAAACAGCATTTAAACTGAAGGTACATTTAAGGTACATTATGCCATCAAAACATTGATTTTAATTTCTAACAACACGTAACTTTACATGGAGGCTGCCGCATACCTCAAATCATCTTCGTAATATCTATCAAACTATAGATCCTACATATCGACTGGATGTGGATTATAAAAGTACAATATACACTTCTCGATAGAAATCTTATCAAAAAGCGTTTTAATGGCCAAACTACCTACAATTTAGGATTTTACAGAGAGGGTTATTTGTGAATAAACGACCATCTGTAACGTTAGCATTCAACGGGAGCACTAGAGAGCGAAAACTTTAAAACGTAATTATAGGACGTATTAAACGCTTGAACAAACGACATATTTGTTCGTAATAAGGGCCTGAACAATCGGCCCATTTGGTCGTATGAGTTGGAGGACTTGTTGGTTCTATAACAGGGGTCTCCAACCTTTTTTAGGATGAGTGCTACTTTAAAAAAATAAAACAAGTCGGGGGCTACTTTTATTCCTCTTTTTTTTGTTTTTTGCAGTGTATATATTTAGCACATTTTAACATTATTATATGCTTACCTTTAACTTTTGTGTGCTGTTTGGGTCTGTGGTTTCAGCGTTAACTTCAACACTTTTTAAAATGTTGAAGTTTAAATTTAAAACGGCACAAATCATGTGCAAGACATAATCTACTTCCTAGGAAATTAAAAAACATGTTTCGTAGACAGAGAGGGTGGGTATAATTTGAGAGGAAATCTACATTTTAAACAACTCAAGGTCAGAACAACTCTGAGAAGTATGAGTTTAACAATCTGTGGGGTGATTTCATGGAATGGTTTGGAGCAGGAGTTCAAACAAAGCACAAGCATAATTCAGTTTAAAAGGATGTACAGAAACACTTTTTTGGGAAAACTATGAGAATGAAGAAGGTGATTGAAGATGAGAAATGATTGTATATGTATGTATAAATGTAAATGTATGTAGGAATAACTTGCATAATGATTTAAAGGATAATCATTGATCAAGTAAGGGGTGGGAATTAATAAGCATTTGCTTCCTCCTACTCCCTTTCGGACACATTATTTATTATTAATATGAAGACATTTTTTGTTTTTTTGTTGAATATACAAATATTACCATGAATGTGGATAAATACTGTATTATAACAATACGGTATTCTGTTTTTCACATTTGTTATTTGTTATTTTTTAATCTGTTCGAAAGAAAGACTGAAAGAAAGAAAGAAGAAATGCATCAATCTGGTGCACTTTGAGCACACAATGAATTGATGTATACAGCTCTCAACACTCATATGAAGGGAGCTGTATACTTTTCAATAATCCAAACATCTTTAGAATTTGATCACAACTAGTGGTGCACAATAATTACCGGCCCGATAATTATCGGTCCGATATTAGGAATTATGACGTCATCCCGATAAACCCGATAAAAGTATTAAAGGTCACATGTCATGGCCATTTCCACTGATCATAATTCCATTGTTGTGGTCTACTAGAATAGATTTATACTGTGCAATTTACCAAACTCACATTGGTTTCGCATACAGCATCTCTGTAAAGTATGTGTATTCAGCAGTATTCACTCTCTCCACTACGGCTCGTTGCAGCTCAATTTGGACAAATCAGCGGGGGCTTAACGTAACGGCTCCGCGGACGTAACGTAACGGCTCCACGGATTGGTTCATTTCGTTCCGAGGACGACATGACATCATGATGTCCCCGGAAGAATCAAATGGACAGTGACGTATCTCCAACGAGGCGTTTTGGGGTGGAATGAGCTCCCCATTGACATCAGGACAGCAGATAGCTTGCACATCTTCCGGCGCAGACTGAAAACTCATCTCTTTCGACTCCACTTCGAGCGATAGAACTATTAACAAAGCACTTATATACTAATAAAGGACTGGCTTATCTAAAGCCAGTTGAGTAGCACTTGAAATGTTTTGGCTCTATGAAACCTGATGTACTTATATGATTCTGTTTTCTTCAAGGTTGTGTCTTCCTGGTCGAATGTACTTATTGTAAGTCGCTTTGGATAAAAGCGTCAGCTAAATGCAATGTAATGTTTTGGGGAGGTATTTTCTGTTTAAGAGTTTTACTCCCTACATGGTGTACTTTGAGGGTTTTGACTCTGCACACCGTTTACATGCATAAAAACCTTCATAACACACAAGGAGACGGGTAATAACCGGAAAAGCATGACATGTCACCCCGATAATATACAATATATCTTTTGGGTAAAAAAATTAATAAAATACTGCGGTGTGGGTGGATTGGGATGAGGGGCGCTTGTTTTTCACTCGGCTCCTCCCGTTTTGCCAGTACTGTGGTATTAGTGGTTTAGGAAGAGGGGAGTTCTTCACAAATCCAGCGCTCCCTAACTCATGCCTGGCTGTGACGTAAATGGTGTGCGGCCGTGAAGCCAGGACAGTAAACAAACATGTCGTCGGTAGTATGGGACTATTTCAAAGTTTCAGAGTTAGATAGTTCGCTTGCTATTTGTATTAACAAATGCAATGTGTGAAGCTGACAATTGAGCGGCCCGACCAAGCAAGGAGGCAGAGGCAGAACGTCCAAAAATACAACCCGGTGTGGGCATTTATTAAAAATCATAAGCACATGATTCACAGCCTCAATTGCTGTTCCCCTGAACACAGTCAGCAGCCACAAGGATCTCACCCACACTACCAGCCTCCTCAACAGACAGGGAAACAGAGCCTAAATACACACACTCTAATCAGCACAACAAGACACAGGTGAGGGGGGAGGAGACAACACAGGACACCAGGTGCACACAATCATCAGCCACAGACATCAACATATTATTTGCACCCTGATTACTCTCAACCGCTGTCATCCTTACACCAGCATAACTTCTCTCGGCGCTCTCGCAAACTCCCCTGTCTTTTCAGGCGGAGCCGAGGACCCGACCAGCACCTGCCAGACAACATTCCAATAAATACGGTTTAATCAGTTAAAAGATACTACCTCAATAATTAGTATAAATTATGTGCAAATATGTAATGTCAACTGTACTGTGCAATCACGCTAATAAAGTGCAATATTACCCGGCCTGCAGCCGTCAGTCCATAGTGACGAAGTTACCTTCGTCACACAATGCAGAAGTTCCACGAGGAGGGAAAAAGGCAACGAGCTATAATACTTCCAACCTAATTAGTCACCTGAAACATCGCCATCGCTACGATGGTGTGTTAAAAGCGTACGAAGACGCCTGCGCTGCTAAACTAGCGGCAAATCCAAAGCCGGCTTTTACCTATCGACGAGGCTTTTGAAAAAGGCAAGAACTTTATTTGGGAAAATAAATATGGTCACTTTGAAGAGTCAAAACTGTACTTGGCTTTGTTTTGTTCATAGTAGTAATGCTCATGTCATTTGCTCACTACTAGTCTTTTTTTACCACCAGGTGTGCAAAAACTACAGGTACATTTAATATATATATATATTATATTATCGGTTATCGGTATCGGTCTTGAGAAGCAGGAAGTTATCGGTATCAGTATCGGTTTCAAAAACCCAATATCGTGCATCCCTAATCACAACCAATAACTAATCATTTAAACTTGTTTATTCTTATCTTAAGTTACCTAGTTAGCATTCTTTGTTTTTATTTATGCATATTTTACTTATCACTCCCCTTTGAAACAGTTTTTTTTTTTTTTTTACTGTCCTATAGTACACATTGGAATGATTTCTTACTTTATTTTTTACAACTAGGCTATATTAAATAGATAAAGGTGTGCTCTCTCTGTCTCGCTCGCTCACAGAGGCTGTGTGCTCCTCCTTCGCGATGACGGCTTGCGTTAAAAAATAATAATAAACATAGAGGGACACAATGAAGTGGTGAGGTGCCGCTCCACATTTATTTTCTTCCCGACTGCAACGCTGTTTTGTGTGTGTGTGTGTGTGTGTGTGTGTGTGTGTGTGTGTGTGTGTGTGTGTGTGTGTGTGTGTGTGTGTGTGTGTGTGTGTCCGGCTGTAACAGTCCACTACCGCCCGCGAGGACCCAGGTTTGATTCCGGCCTGAGGTCCAGAAACATGTATTTAAAAAAATTAAATAATAATCTCCCGTTCATCGCGTCCATTCGCGACCCACCTATCACATCTCTGCTCCCCACCAGTGGGGCGCGCCCCACACTTTGAAACGCTGGAAACACTTTGGATTATAGATTCCACGGCAAAAGAAACAATTTATACAACATTTCAGTACTCTACATCAGGGGTGCCCACACTTTTTGGGCTGGTGAGCTACTTTTGAAATGACCAGCTCACCGAGGTCTACCAACCAAAAATAAAATCCCAAATTGCAAGGGTTGCTGAATAACACGTTTTATTTATACATGGGATAATAGGGCTGCAACAAACGACTAATTTGATAATCGATTAATCTATCGATTAATGAAACGACTATTCGACTATTCATATAATATAGAATATTACTGTATGCCTTGCACAATTTCTCAAACGCTCTTATTTAGCCATCAACTTTTAGATTTAGCTTGAGGTTGTTTTAGGCATGTGGAAACTAACAATGAAGACAATAAAGATGAATACTTGATTCAAAAATACATATATTATTAAATTAACAAATTGTGAACAAAACTAACATTGCTTTTTATTTAAATTAAATAAATAATATTTCACATCAAAAGAAACAACAATGTTTTAACAAATCGTATTAAATAATGTGATGACAGAACTGTAAACAGAATAGCTGAAACTTTAACAAAATAAAGAGTAACTCAGTTTCCTATAATCATTAACCCATGTTTGAATCATTGAGTTAACTGCGTGTGTTGCTGCTAGCATACATAACACCTGACGTGGAAACGTTACTCGTGGATGGAGCTACAGAGCTGCTAGAAAGACAGTCGAACCCGGTGCATTCCTCCGTCTGGATGTGGTGCACTTTTGCTAAATGTTTAGACACATTGCTCGTGTTACCGCCCTCACATGCTGAACTCTCTTGGCAAGGAGCATTGTCCACCTCAAGACGGGTAACATTTAACCACACCTTGGAGCGCTTCTCTCCGCCATCTCCTCCGTGTGTTGCTGCTTGTAGCAGCCGCGTGTGTGTAAACTGCCCCGCCCCCTCGCGCACAGACGGGGGAGAGAGATCTCGTCTCGATTGGAAAGATCGAAAATACACCGACATTTGTTTGTCTTTTTGCATGTTAGAAACGAGTTAGCGACACTAAGACTGCGAGATAATGTTTGTGTAGCAATAATACAGACCTTTCTCTTTCTCAACTCGCTACTCGGAGGGAAGTCGCTGTCATGCCTTGTGAACACTCCGATAATGCCTCTCCACGTTACCTTTCTTTGGCAGAGCGACGCTTGCTTTACAAATAAGGCAAATAACATTTGAATGTGACATCACAAACAAATATTCTTCCTCCCATTCTGGGTGGAAGTGGTATTTCTTTAGCTTCTTGCTCGGTCCCGCACTCATTTTGTTGTTTGTCTCTTTAACTTAATTTGAGTTTTCCCGGCACTTGACTGATTTTGTATCGCTTTGCATTCTGGGTTAACAGACTGGAAAGCGATAGGTCGCTTTTTCTGTCAATCAAGTAAACTCCTGAATTAAGTGGCAGGGAGGCCAAGGGAGGAGGGATCAAAACCTGTTTTGTCTATTTTAACGGAACAGGATTTTTTTTTTTATGAATGACTCGCGATCTACCAGCATTGCCCCCGCGGTCGACCGGTCGCCCGCGGTCGACGTACTGGGCACCTCTGCTCTACATGAACAACAGTTTATTTGCAATATAGGCTCTGTTTGTAGGCTACTTCTGTTGAAAAGTGTGTTCTGCTTTCTCTCATATCTCCCCTTGTTTGTCTTTGTATGACAATATGTGACTTATTTTTTACCTTTACTCTATTATAGCTTTGCCTCTTTGTATTGGTATGTCTGATTTTGTATTCACCTCCTGAAACCCATTTCCCCCAAAAATGTAAGTAGCTTGAGGGTTCTGTCACCCTGAGCCTTGGCTGACATTTGTATTGACTTATTATACTGTGTTTAATGGTTTGCAAAATGTCTATTTTCTGTAAGTGCAAAGACAAACAGAAATCATTTGAGCGGTGTGATTATTTTCTGAAGATGAAATGCTAAATTGAATGGAACCTTTGTGCAGGTCTTAGCTCAATGGGCCTAATTTGGATGCCATTATTATTATTATTACGTTTAATTTGCTCTTTTAGGTATTTTGTCTCTCACCTGCCCAAATTGTATTATATTGTGGATATTCCCAGATTGCCGTTTCAACAATGAGATTAATTTTACATTTCATAATCAACCAGTCACTGAAGAAGTGATTTCCATAAACATTGTTCGTAATTAAAATAGAACAAGTGACCTTACCTTTTTTTCTCCCATAAAGAAGAAGACGAACATCAATATAATACTTTGAAAATAATACTTTTTCCATTCCCGTAAGGCAGAACACAGAGAAGGCTCTTTGAAGTCGGATGCAATTTTAATTGATATTAACAAAATAAGTGAATTATTGAAAGTAGCACAGCAAGAGTCTGTGCTAAACCAGGTAGTAAAAACCATGTGAAAAAACTGATTCATCTGTCCATTATTTGTCAGAACTTTGGCAAAACAATGGCATACAGAAATTAAAGAAATGGCAATGCAGTCTGCTGAATACACAGGACCTTATTTCGAAAAAATTATGTATTGAAGTCAATGGAGAGAGAAAGATTATCTTTCGATCCTGTTTGAATTGTGCCACAAATTACACATATGATGTTTGTCAATTTAAAAGATCATTTTGCAAGTCAAAAAAATAAAAATGTGTCGTAAAACTGTGAAATAACACATTTGTTTGTGTGAAACGCTTAATGAACTACATCTCTGGTCTCGCAGACTCTCACAACAACACACGTCACCAAGATGGCCGTCACTATTGTCTTGTCAACAAAACGATTAGGCTTGTTTGAGACAAGCGAGACCTGCGCAGTTGCGATCAACGTCTTGCTAGTGCGTTGCATGATGGTTAGTAGGCTTGTTTGAGACAAGCGAGACCTGCGCAGACCTGCGCAGTTGCGATCAACGTCTTGCTAGTGCGTTGCATGATGGTTAGTCATTTTGTCCGACTTGCTCTGGAGGCCCGCCTACATGAGACGTTGAAAGAGAGCGAGAGCGAGGCGCGGCGAGGCGGCGCAGTTCCTCTCCACGGGCTGCGGAAGCTAAATGCTTGATGGGAAACGACTCGCTGGTATCTCGAGCTGAGCGCTCATTGGTGGTTTCTACCAAGTGCTGGTGATAAAACTCTCCAATTGGCTCGGCAAAAGTTTGTTGTTGTTTTGTGTCAGTTTTACGTCGCCACATCCATTCCCATTTTTCATCATTGTTCCACAATGTTTATCATAATGAAATTAATATCCATATATTGTATACTATACTTGCACTGCTTACCGTTTTCATACTTTATATATCTTAGCATATTCATACACACTGTTCATACTGCTCACAGGCTGATATATACTGTATTCATACCCCTCACTGTTTATTCATCATTCAATTAATTCTATATTTTATTCTGTCTATTGTGTACATTACTTTTCACTTTACTGCTTGTTGCACTTGGTTAGAAGCTAAACTGCATTTCGTTGTCTCAGTACCTGTAATATGTGCAATAACAATCAAGTTGAATCTAATCTTGAGCAGGAACAAATGTATTTACTTAGTGCATATCTGACATTAACGATTAAACACATGTGTGCATTCTTTATAAATGCAAACCGAGTCAAGCCGACTCCGGAGGTGGCGGTATGCACCTAAAGACCGAGAGAAGAAGAAGAAGAAGACGAAGCCGACTAGGAGCTGTCCGACTTCAGGCGAGCTTTTTGAGACCTCCCCCGGCTGCGATCGGCTATTCTCGTCTACTTTCGAGGCGAGCCGCAACGCGTCTCAAACAAGCCTATTGACTCCACTCACTATCACCACAATGAAACATGTCCAGAAGAATGTCATGCAAAGCTGCCTGCCTGCCTGCCTTTGATTCTCTCTGAACTGCCTGGTCTTTTCATGTTTAATGTCAACCATTTGTGCAGTTAGCATGAAGTAGAAAAGATCGGCGATCGCCGATGCTAGCGTTAGCATTTCACCCCCGGGCTTAAATTGTGTATTATAGAATGATCACACCGGTGACAGTAGCCTACTCTTCAAAGGGTTCACGAAATATGACTACTACTCTTACTGTTTAACATTTTGGGTTACTTAATGTTACTTCATATTAAGGCTAATAAAAATGACAAGGCTGTTATGCTAACTAACGTGCTAGCTACTAGCTAGGTAGCTAACTTGATCCAGCCACTCCTGGTCCTTTCATCAGACGGGAAGCGAAAGAACGAGCAAGACCCATTGCTGGTATTATAACAACCTGGCAGTGTTGCCAACTCCATAGTAAGGAAAGTAGCTATTAGGCTTGTTTGAGACGCGTTGCGGCTCGCCTCGAAAGTAGACGAGAATAGCCGATCGCAGCCGGGGGAGGTCTCAAAAAGCTCGCCTGAAGTCGGACAGCTCGGAGTCCATGCTCGGAGTCGGCTTCGTCTTCTTCTTCTTCTCTCGGTTTTTTGGCGGATTGCAAACAACTTTAAGGTGCATACCGCCACCTCCGGAGTCGGCTTGACTCGGTTTGCATTTATAAAGAATGCACACATGTGTTTAATCGTTAATGTCAGATATGTACTAAGTAAATACATTTGTTCCTGCTCCAGATTAGATTCAACTTTATTGTTATTGCACATATTACAGGTACTGAGACAACGAAATGCAGTTTAGCTTCTAACCAGGTGCAACAAGCAGTAAAGTGAAAAGTAATGTACACAATCTACAGAATAACATATAGAATGAATTGAATGATGAATAAACAGTGAGGGCTATGAATACACTAGATATACACAGCAGCCTGAGAGCAGTATGAAGTGTGTATGAATATGCTAAGATATATAAAGTATGAAAACGGTAAGCAGTGCAAGTATAGTATAACATATATAGATATTCATTTCATGATGATAAATATTGTGGAACAATGATGAAAAATGTGAATGGAAGTGGCGACGTAAAACTGACACAAAACAACAACAACATTTTGCCAGCCAATTGGAGAGTTTCATCACCAGCACGTGGTAAAAACCACCAATGAGCGCTCAGCTCGAGATACCAGCGAGCCGTTTCCCATCAAGCATTTCGCTTCCGCAGCCCGTGGAGAGCAACTGCGCCAACTCGCCTCGCCTCGCTCTCAAGGCTGCGGGCGTCTTTGTCCCGCGAAATTTCAAAGTCTCATGTGGGCGGGCCTCCAGAGCAAGTCGGACAAAATGACTAACCATCATGCAACGCACTAGCAAGACGTTGATCGCAACTGCGCAGGTCTGCGCAGGTCTTGCTTGTCTCAAACAAGCCTACTGGCTGTCCGTAAAGTCGCCAGAAGTCGCTAAATGACGTCATCGCCTAATTTGCATATCATGTAATGGCGGCTGTAGGAGAGAGCATGGTAGAGGCCTTTTTTTTCTTTAAAAAAAAAATATTTTTATTGGCTTTTTGACAGACATCACAATGGCAATACAGTAGGTACACATGTATAGAAGATGGTCTGTAGGAAAATTAAATAGTTACATCGTATCTTTTCGAGATTAAATACACTGTAATAGTTCCTGTATCCACCTGTCATGTGTGGGTGGGGAGACATGCTTCCACTTAAGAAGAATGGAACGCCTGGCCAGCAGGGTGAAGGCGATGACCCGCTGAGTCGTGGTGGGCATGTTCTGTGTTGGGGGAACGCCGAACAAGGCAGTTAGAGGGTTACGGGGTATGGGTGTGTTAAGGGCCTGCTCAAGGGTTTTGAAAATACTAGACCAGAAGGCATTCAGGCTGGGGCATGACCAAAACATATGTGTGTGATGATTGGCAGGAATGGTAGAGGCCTTTTGAGTATGTTTTTGGGTTTTAACATGCTTCTTGATGTCAGACCGTTTGGCATAGAAATCCCCCTTACAATAAAGGCAGTATGCCCGTGTGTCATCTCCAATAAATGGCTTCAACCATCCTTTATACTCAGGGTTTGATTCCCACTCCTTTCTGTATTTTTGAGAATACAATTTAGACTGTGCCATGATGTTTAGCTTGTCACAGAGAGGCACACACACAGTGGACGAGGTGATTGAGTGACTGAGGCTGTGTGAGGCAAAGCAAAGCAAAGGCAGTTATTTATTATAGTGTGAAAGTGAGTGAAGAAACATTTACATTTTACATTTAAATCCCGCTCAAAACCAGGACGGCTTGGCAGTTGGCGCATGCGCAATTCATTTGCAGTCTCGACGCGGGGGAGTGTGGTTGTCTCCTCTGTGCTCTGCAGCAGCAGCTCTGCTGCGGCCAGGCAACTGTACTATGGGAGGGAGGCGGGGCTCACGGCAGCACCCGCGGCTCGTTAACTGCAGAACAATACGTGAGTCTCCAAACACCAGAAAAGTCCCTAATAACACCATTATAAATCGTTAGATTAGTCGTTAGTCGCTTTTGACACAAATAAGTAGCCGGATGGTTTGGAAAGCCGCCAAATGTAACGAGAAAATCGCCAAGTTGGCAACACTGCAACCTGAAGCACACAGGCATCTTGTTAAAGTTATCTATGGCGCTGATCTTAGTTTAAGGTGACCAGATTTTCAAAATTAAAACCGGGGACACTTTGAGTTTTGCGGTCAATATATCATTAACATATCCAATTGTCTTCACTGTTAAATAAAAAAGGGAGACAATTCTGGTTTAATGTAATTTGAACATTTGAACTGTTGGATACAAACAGAAGGATGATAACTCATATATGAGACTTCAAAGGTCTTTTATTTTGAAACTGTACATCAGATTGTCCAGATTCTCTCTGAGTGACTAGATGGGGTGTCCTGCTATCAGCCTGAAGAGAAATAAGTCTTTGATACTGGATAGTTTTTGTTTTATTCTTATCTAAAAACAGAGTGATGATAGCTCATATATGAGACTTCAAAGGTATTTTATTTTTAAACTCTACATCAGATTGTCCTGATTCTCTCTGAGTGACTAGATGGGGTGTCCTGCTATCACCCTGGAGTGAAATAAGTATTTGATTGACAGTTTCCATTAAATAATAATCAAAATATAGATGGACAATAGATCTAATTTGAGATTTTAAACAGCATACATTTTAAATTGAGCTTCAGAAAGTAATGTTATTTTAGGAGTGTTGTGAGATGGTGTCAACATCAATTGAAATGAGTCACCCAGTGGAAATATCAGATATGTCTTCATAACTGTATCCTTACATTTTACATTCACTCAGCTATAATGTGGTAGTTATACGTAGTTTATTTTAAATTATTATTGATCACATTATATAGTACATATTTCTTAATTTAAGCTCCAGTATATATGAATATGTTTGGTGTGTTTTTTAGGTATATCTGTTATTGACCGAGAAAACGCTTTTATTTTGAAGGCAGTGTTTACAGGCCTCTACCGTAATGCATAGGATATTTGCGCACCGCAATACAATGTGCGGGCTGGCTTGACCGCAGTCTGTTTACCCAGTGTTTCCTGACATGAAACGTTTTATTTCACCTTGCTATGTGTTTTTAGCATATATTAAAAAACGGGGACAGTTTCAACCGGGGACAGGCCAATACAAACGGGGACTGTCCCGGGAAAACGGGGACGTCTGGTCACCCTATCATAGCTATCTCTTAGTGGAGGAAAACGATTGTGACATCACTTACGCGACTCTGGGATTTGTAGTCTTTCTAGTTGCGTATTTTTCATAGTCTTATATTTCAACAGTTTTACGACAAACTGACTTTTTTGACATGGAAATTATTTTACATCATATGTGTAATTCATGGCACAATTCAAACGTTTTCTCTCTCTATTGACTTCAATACATTATTTTTCTGAAATAAGGTCCCATGGACCGGAAGTAGATGGGCGTGACTTCGCCACTCTATAGCCAGCATGTGTATAGTTCTCGGGGGGTGTTCGAGTCCAGTTTTGAATAGTCTGCCGTGGTTTCGTTCCATTTCAAAGAGCGTGACGCTCTGCGTAACCTTGGCGCATTGCCACTCCAACATCCAATCCCAGAGCTTGTAGATTAATCACGGGGTTTGTCAACGGGACTGTAGTCCCAAACGATAGCTGGGGAGTATGGGTAATGAAAGCTTTAGCGCAAGTTCAATAAGGAAGACCTAACTCGAGTCACTCACACGTCACTCTATGGCTCCCTTCCCCCCTCATTAAATATGAGGGCGTCACGCCTCAGCAGCCAATCGCTGCACATGCTAAATGCCTTAAATACCTGCTCTTCCTCCCTGTCAGTTGTCATTGCAGATGATCACACGCAATGGTATTTGCAATACAATACTGCTTCTCGTGAGAAAAACCGTAAGAAACAACTAGCTCAAGATGTCCAACTCGGACAATTCGGAACACGAACCTTCTCTGGAAGTCTCCGATCCCGGTTCGGCTCCCCACAGCGGCTTATCAACAGAGGAAGACTTCCTCATCGCCCGGCTCCTGCAGCAGGGCTTTCCCACAGCCCCAGGCCTCACTCTCTCTCAGCGGCGATAGCTCTCGGACCAGGTCTCCAGCGTAGCTCCCCTGTCCGGGGCAGCAGCTCCAGCCAGCTTCCCAGAGAGCAGGACGAGGCCGCAGCCGCGGAGGTAAAAAAAAAAAAGGGCAGGAAGTCGAGCCCTCCAGGATCCCGTCCCCCTCCAAAAAATCCACCCCTTCTCAGGCTCGCCAGTCCGGGAGCGTCACACACCCCTATGGAGAGTAGCGCGGCCGGCTCCCTGCAATCCCTGGCTAGCTCCATGATAGCTATCGATGCTCGCCTCCAGGCTCTGGAAGACTCCGCCACAGGAGCTTCAACTTCCGTTGCACTCAGGTACTAGTTTTAACGAAAACGTTTGCACTCGACCCTTACACAGGGTTGGGTCGTAACGGAATACATGTAACGGTGTTACGTAATCGGAAGAAAAAGAAAAGAAAAAAAAAATCAGTACATTCAGCTGGCGTTACATTTGAAAAAACGAGTAAACTGAGTGCAGTTACTTTCGTAAACCTGAAGTGAATACTTATTGGAATTATTGGTGGAAAGTGTCCTCACAATGTAATATTCATTACCGGCAGAACCGTGTGCACAGCGCTGCAGCGTATCTGCGAGCGAGAGATGCAGCGTGTCCGTGAGGCCCCGCCCCGCACGCAGATGAGAGAGAGAGAGAGAGAGAGAGAGAGTTCTCTTTCAAAACATATTGGAAGGTAGAAACGGAGATGTTTAGATAAAACGTGGAAGATAACGTTTATGTAGCATTTATTTATTGTCGAAATGATGACATTCATAACGGGATCAAATCTAACTGAATGGCCTGCTGCTGCCGAATGCATGGGCAAGTAACTGGGAAAAGTTTTAAAAGTGATTACATCGTTTCAGATAATAAATAATAATGATAATGTATTCTATTTAGGGGTGCCTTTCAAAGCACCCAAGAACACCTTACAATGCATAAACTTTTCCAAGGAAAGGTTTTAAGACAGTACAAAGAATGCAGTCTGGGTGAGTTTTTCTTTTTTATGTGCGGTGCAGATGAGAGAGCTGTCAAGAATGACACTAAAATGTTGTGTTCGTGCTCTTCATAAGCCATTAAAACAGTAAAATACGTGTCTCCCGTTCACCAAAACATACCCATCTGTTATGGAAAATAAAGTATTCTAAAGAAGAAAGAAGAGGAAAAGATAGAAAGAAGAGGAAAAGGAGAAAAGAAAAGATAAAAAGAAGAGGAGGGAGGAAGAAAAAGAAGAGGAAAGGAAGTATTCTAAAAGTAATCTGCCACCGGTACCGGCGGGATCGTGGGTAGTTTCCGATGCGCAGAAGAAAAATCTGGCCCACCCTATATTTTTACAGGCCCACCCTAAAGTAAATGTCTGCCTACGCTACTGGTCCGCACAGCAGCAACAACCAATCGCATGAATCTCTTGCCCCCGACACACAAAGCAATAGCAATGTTAAAACTAAGTAAACTGGAAAAAAAAAAAAAAAAAAAAAAAAAAAATCCCCAACAGGTGAAAACCTACCAGTTTCACCCACTGTCTCTGCCTCCTCCCTCCATGCCTCGCTCCTCTGGTTTGTATCCCGGTAGATGAACAGAGACTGATCATACAGCACCGGGTGATTCGCTACCGCATAATGAATTTTCCCTCACATTTTTGGAATATGAGGAATTACCTGCGTAGTCTCTCCCAACATACACGCGGTCTGATTGGCTAGCGCTTGTACCGGCAGATTTGCATAAACGGGATTTCATCGGCTGACGCTTCTGCCGAGGCGCCAAAAGTTGAACATTGCTCAACTTTTTGAAGCGAGCAACGCCAGCAAACGCTCCACGTCGCTTCCCAAAATACAGTTCTACTAAAAGCGACGTCACCCCATTCAAAGTGAATGGGCAGAAGCGTTTGGAAGCTGTAACGCACGCCACCGTGTGGACGGGCCGTCACAGTGGCTCTGCGCCAGAAACATCAACAAATAAATAAATAACTAAAAAATAAATAAATAAAAATAAAAACATTCTGGAATATCACCCCTCCACTCCCATTAACATCCCTCAGCTAGCAGCTGCGCTATCTACAGATTCCGTGTTTGTTGTCTATCTCCCGTCATGGCTCTCCCAAGGCTTCAGGGTAGGGGTCCTCCCATCTCCCACAGTGACTTTCGTAGCAAGAAACTTACAGTCAGCCGCTAAAGAACCCAACATAGTTTCCCAGCTCATCGACAAAGAACTTCTCAAAGGATATATAATCGGTCCTTTTAGCTCCTCCCCCTTCTCAGTGTTCCGTTCAAATCCCATCGGAATAGCCACACGTAAATAAAAGGCTGATTTTCGATCTGTCCGCTCCCTGCTCCGGCCCATTCTGCAGCGTCAATAGCATCATCCCTCCAGATCAGTTCTCCCTTCACCATGCCTCAGTGGATAATGCAATAAAGATGATCAAGTTCACAGGGCACGGAGCTCGGCTCTCCAAAGCGGACGTTACCGATGCCTTCAAATCATCCCCATTCATCCGTCTCAGTGGAACTTGTTCGGTATTAAGTGGGAGTCCAAACTCTATCTTCGCGTTCGCCTGACCTTCGGGTGCAGAAGCAGCCCCTGCATCTTCAATTCCTTCTCGGAAGCGCTCTATTGGATCCTGCTGAACATCGTCAGAATCCCCTCCGTCCTTCACCTACCGGACGACTTCCTCCCCATAAACCCGCACAGGACAGCTCAGGGATCTCACTGGCCAAGCTTAAACACTGCTTCAGGAGTGAGGTGTCCCTCTCTCCAAAGAGAAAACGTTAGGTCCCGTCACACGCTTGGAGTTCTTAGGCATCATCCTCGACTCCATAGACATGAAGGCGTCTCTCCCCTCAGACAAATCGCAGCGCATCCAGGACATCACCAAGTCATACTGCGAGCAACAAGTTATCACAAAACAACTGTCGCTCTCCCTTCTCGTACACCTCAACTTCGCCATGCACATCATCCCCCAGGGGCGCTCGTTCATCTCCCGCCTCCTGGACGCAGCATCAGCGGTCGACAACCTCCATGACTGCGTTTTCTTAGACGAAGGCTGCCGCTCAGACCTTTGGTTCTGGTCCCTCCTGCTCGCCCACTGGAACGGAATTACTTTATTCTACGATGGCCTCGTGCGTTCCTCTGACTCAATGAGGTCTTCACGGATGCCGCCCATCCATGGGTTTTGGGGGGTTTCTTCCAGGGAGAGTGGTTCGCAGGGTCATGGCCCCGTCAATTTCTACCTCAAGACGGTGGTCCTCCTCCGCCTTCACAACCTTCATTCGTCCGGACATCAGAGCCGTACGGGCTTCCCAAAGATCTCTCAGACCCTAACTATGGTAGTTATACATATAACTGGTGGTGGCTCAAACACATTCACAAGTATACATGTCTCACTAAGGTTCCCGATATTCAAAACTGCATTCCTGTCCTAATTCCGCGGGCCCCGCCCACAGGGAATAATGTCTCGTCTCACGCCGCAACTACAGGTAACGGGCTTCATCTCCGGCACACAGGTATTTCATTCCCAGGCCTTGCTCAAACGCATCAGTGTAAAATGTATTTCCTGCAGTCCGCGTGGACTCGGGCCACCGTACACTCCGGTGTCAGTTACAAAACAAAGGAAATAAAGAAAGAGTAAAGATATATATATATATATATATATATATATATATATATATATATATATATATATATAGCCTGCGAAGTCAGGCGTGGCGGAAGGCCACCGTACACTTCGGTGCCAGTTACAAAACAAAGGAAAAGAAATGAAGAGTAAAGAAAAATATATATATATATATATAGCCTGCGAAGTCAGGCGTGGCGGAAGGCCACCGTACACTTCGGTGTCGTAGCGGAAGGCTACCGTACACTTCGGTGTCAGTTACAAAACAAAGAGTAAAGAAAAAAGATACATATATATAACCTGCGAAGTCAGGCGTGGCGGAAGGCCACCGTACACTTCGGTGTCAGTTACAAAACAAAGGAAAAATAAATAAAGAAAAAAAAAAAATATATATATATATATATATAGCCTGCGAAGTCAGGCGTGGCGGAAGGCCACCGTACACTTCGGCGTCGTAGCGGAAGGCTACCGTACACTTCGGTGTCAGTTACAAAACAAAGGAAAGAGTAAAGAAAATATATATAACCTGCGAAGTCAGGCGTGGCGGAAGGCCACCGTACACTTCGGTGTCAGTTACAAAACAAAGGAAAAAGAAATAAAGAAAAAAAATATATATATAGCCTGCGAAGTCAGGCGTGGCGGAAGGCCATTGTACACTTCGGTGTCGTAGCGGAAGGCTACCGTACACTTCGGTGTCAGTTACAAAACAAAGGAAAGAGTAAAGAAAAGATATATATATATATATATATATATATATATAACCTGCGAAGTCAGGCGTGGCGGAAGGCCACCGTACACTTCGGTGTCAGTTACAAAACAAAGGAAAAAGAATAAAGAGAAATATATATATATATATATATATATATATATATATATATATAGCCTGCGAAGTCAGGCGTGGCGGAAGGCCACCGTACACTTCGGTGTCGTAGCGGAAGGCTACCGTACACTTCGGTGTCGTGGACGTTGGGCCACCGTTACAAAACGAAACCGCTCGCTCCTCGGCGTAGTCAAGCCCTGCTGGCCAGGCATGCGACCCGCAGGTCGTTTTCAGATAAGACCGGCACTGATTTCGGCAGTCAGAGTCTCAGCATGACCAGTAAGCTCCGGCAGTGATTCCGGCACAGTGTCGCTCATATACGTGTTAATCTATTATCTCTCCTCCCCAGATCACCAGTCACCCCACAAGGTAAGCAACTCAGTTCATCTCAGTATTCATACTTCACTGGTTTTGGGGAATTCATCGGAGCGGTGCTTTCCCTCCTGAATGATTATCCTGCAAACCGGGGGCCTAATCGCCAAACACCATTACATTCTCCTGTTGTACTATCATGGCAATCATTTCATTCATATGACGTGTAAACAATAAATATGTAATTCTTACATCACGTCTCTCCGGGTTGAAATGAAAGCTTTAGCGCAAGTTCAATAAGGAAGACCTAACTCGAGTCACTCACACGTCACTCTATGGCTCCCTTCCCCCCTCATTAAATATGAGGGCGTCACGCCTCAGCAGCCAATCGCTGCACATGCTAAATGCCTTAAATACCTGCTCTTCCTCCCTGTCAGTTGTCATTGCAGATGATCACACGCAACCCGCCTCCACCCCTCTCGCCTCCCGTCTCCTTCAGGACAAAGCTAAACCTTCCTCCTTCAGACTGGTCTCACCTACTCATCACCACCACCAGTGTCTAGACCCCGGGGATTTCATCGGAGCGGTGCTTTCCCTCCTGAATGATTATCCTGCAAACCGGGGGCCTAATCGCCAAACACCATTACATTTTCCTGTTGTACTATCATGGCAATCATTTCATTCATATGACGTGTAAACAATAAATATGTAATTCTTACATCACGTCTCTCCGGGTTGAAGTGGAGTGTCTTCGGCCATCCTAAACTGAATTTGTTTTCGGATATCATATCGCATTAACAACACCACTTCTGGCGTCACAGAGATCTTCTGTTACTGTCCTTTCTTCTTAGAGGAAGTACAGAAACACGTAACTCTGAATTTGTTTTAATGTTTGAGGTGCAATAAACGACACCGCAGCTTTTTGGCATGTTAAAACTATTATTTTCTGCCTCGCTCATGAGAGTAACAGCTGGCAAAATTACAGCCTCGCCTAGTATACTGATTTCAAATGTGTGCTCTAAAATTTTATTTATAAATGACTACGTATTAAAGATACGTTCATTAGAAACATAACGTGGGAGAAAATATGTTTCTAGAAGATATGTAGAAAATAAACGTATTTCAGATACCTTCATAACGAACGTAACGTGGGAGAAAATAAGTTTCTAGCTAAACGTAATTGAGAATGCAGTTTAGTTCTGTGGGAACGTAATTTTTAGGAGACAGGGTTGGCATAATACATTCTGACGAAAAATACAAATTATTATGAATACAAATAAAATAAAATTAGCCTCTATAAAGTAGATTTTAAAAACGTTTTATAAAATAAAAGCTCACTGCTGGACGTTGTAGAAATGCGTGTGTGCACCACGACAAAGGAGCCTCATTCACTTTACATTGGCGTTGTTTGCGTGGTGCAGACACGTAAATGTAGCAGAGTTTGTGACTCCACCACGCAATGCGGTGTTAAGGAGTCGTGGTGGAGTCACGCATTCTGGTGAGATCAGGTTGAATTATAAATATTCCAAAATTGACTTTTCTACATTTTATATTTTATTTCGACATAGGATTGTTTTGGGTGCCACTGTATGACTGATAACTCTAAGTTATAATTCAATATGCTCTGTTCTCAGAGTGACCCTTTGTTAATTTTTGCTTTTGCTCGAGCTACAAAGGAAGTTTAACTTATTCTACAGTTATTTGTTGCATTGGACATCATTCAGATTAGCTCTCTCTAAATCATTTTGTTCATTGAATCCAAACTCAAACAACCACAGCGCATTCCTGCCAAGTTGTTCCTCTCAGCCAGCTTGGGGTCCAGGCTGAAGGAGGCAGGGGTCCCCCCAGTCTGAGACCCAGTGGGAGCGCAGGGCCGTGAAGCTGCAGGACTGGAAGCAGAGATCAGCTAAAGGTCGTGTCTGTTGGCTCCGCAGGCTGTGGTTGGCGTTCCCACCACGTGTCCTGGCTCAGCCGAAGCATTAGTTGCTACGGCGGGACGGTCTGGATATTGATATTCTGAATACAATTGGGAGATATAGACAAAGTGTAAAAGAAAGCGCCTGGTGCAGCATCAGTGAAGGTTAACCACCAGGCTGCTCTGAGGGGGATCAAGCCATCTGGGCCTTCAGAGGGTTTGGAGCTCCACTCAGCTCTGAGAAAGCGGTATATAGCTTCCAAATGAAAGCACATTGTACATTTGATTGCGAGTCACAAGGTTATCAGACACACCTTGATCTCTCCACAGGGGAGGGCTGTCTTCTCTGCAGGGAGGCAGGGAGGAAGCAACATTTGCCCACAGACTGTGGGAGGTGGAAATTATTGCAGGAGGCTTTTCCTTCTCCTGTATGTAGCACAGTAAACACACATTATATAGCCTATACAGGTGGGGGGTCAAGCTGTTCACGTTGAAAACTATAGAGAACTATTGTTCTGCCTAGTGAATAATATTTTCAAAATATACATTTTTTTATGGTTACTTGAGAGATGTTACCAAGTCTTTCTCAAAAAATATATATATTTTAAATTATGAAAACAAAGACCTTAAAAAAAGAATGTTGGAATCGATTAATTGATAAAACTCTTATCCTAATATATTTTTTATTGTCATAGTATTAGGACATAAACTAGTACTGAAAAGTCGGAAATCCTTCAAAAGACAAATGTAATACATGAATAAATTCAACACAGAATATAATAAATAAAATATAATCAAAATAGAATAATGAAATAATCATTGAATTTAATAAAACTCAAATCTAATGACACAAATTGTAAGGTAATATATAATAATTTAAAAAGTTAAAATAAATAATATCCAGCTATAATACAGTAGATATGTACTCTTTTCTTTATAATGAGGAGACTACATCTAACAGTTACATTGTTAACCTCTCTCACTTATCAGACTATCTATCTTGCTGCAAAGAAAGAACAACATGGCTCCCAACAACAAATCTTTCTGGGTTGACACCAAAGTTCAGCAGCATCTCAGAAGAGAAAAGAAAAACAGGGACGTATACAAAAGCTCCTCGCTGCTTGTAAGTCTGCACTGAAGCTAAAATCACTTTCTAATGGTGTTCTTTTTTTTAAGAAACTTCATCTTCGATTTAGCGCTCTCACTTGGATTGACGCTCAAATTGTAATCATCAAAAGTTGACAGGAATGTATAATAAGTTCCACCTCAGCAATGTGACCCCGGCGATAACTCCCGCAGATATAAGAACAGTTCAAATCAGTTCTCCCCTGCTCCCACACAAAGAAAATATTTCACATTATATCTCTTGCTTCCAATATAACCCCATGTAACTCCAACCAAAGCAGCGTCTGGCATCTGTGTCTGCTAATAGGGTCATTAATATTCATATCTTCACACAGAAGAGATGAGAAACACACTGGCAAGCACCAATTCACACTCGCAGGAGAAAGCACACGCACACACACCACAAAGAGAAATCAGTTGGCTGCTCAAATATAATTACTTGACTGCTGGCTGCCATTTAGAGGCGATGCCTAGATAGATTATTTTATGTCTATCTCCTTCTCTATCTTTCTGTCTCTTGTCTCCGTTCCTCATGATTTTTGTTTTCTCTGTCACTGGATGCCTTTTCTCTTTTTCTCCACCATCTGTCTTCTCTGAAACATTGCTTAGCTGATCCAACAATGCTGATTTGATTCATTTTACAAGTGTTACATTGATATTTAATTTTCAACATGAGCTACATCTTAAAGCTGAGTACTGTTTGGCGCTGTGTCTGCTAGTTACACAGAGGCTTTCAAGCTATGAAACAATGATGAAGGCGATGAATGACAATACATGCAGGGTTTATTTCCACTCAACCTTTGTCTGTTTCCAAGCGCATTCATTTCTATATGATGGAATTTCACAGCATTGTCGGTTTTATATTATTGCATTGTAATTGTGACTTCTTCCTAAGTCCTTCAGTAGCAGTGTTTTACATTGGATATCACAAGGGCAACTCTTGACCTTGTTGACAACAGTTGACAATCTCACCACCAGGTGTATTTTCTCGCTGTTCAGGACATAAAGCATAACAAGCTTAACTTTAAGATAACCTTGTAACATGATGTTGTTCTACTCTTAAAAGTGCAGTTCTCATGAGACTGTATAAGCTTCATAGAATAAATCACCATGTTTATAGCCTGTTACAAACAATGTTTAAAGGCAGAGGTTGTCATATTGAATTTATTATGAATACTTCACATGCACGTGTTATTCAAGTGGCATTTAAATGCTATGGCTAGAGTTTCTCCTGGCTATACTCTGTGTCTCTAAATCAAAATGTTGCTGTATATTTGTTTCCTATGTCTATATTATTTTATGTTTTTACTAGAAATAACCAAAGAAAAATTATTCATTTGAACTTAATTAGAAAAATATTCAAATCAACACATTAGTGAGGAATACATTATAACATCAATCAATTAATTTGAAATTGAAAGTCTTAACTTAATCAAATGTCTCTTTATCCACTCTTTCATCTTTCTTTTGCCTCTCCCTTCTTTCTTGTCTGATAAATTGAGGGGAAAAAAGTATTTAATTGTTATTTTTAGAAGCATCATTTATTGTCATCATTTTTTAAATGAATGTGACCCACCAAGTTGATTCAGTTTCCTGGGAAATCTAATTCTTGATCATTCAGGCATGACACGAGCACCACAGTTTACATAAGTGACTCCAATAAGTCAATTTATAAACTTGGATTCTACTTTTTCACGAGTTTATTGTTTGTTGAATATATTGTCAAGTGGAGTGGGCATATTACTTTTAGCAATTTATGGATGATAGATGACTCTTATGCTTTTGCAAATGAAACCTTCATTATTTTTGGCTGGGAGCAACTTTTCTCACAATATTCACATATCAAATCACTATCTCATCTTTGCATGTGAACAAATTGAAAGAAACAGTCAAAGAGCAACACATTTACCCCACACAAGTGCAATGAAAACTCTCCTGATAGATATGTTTGAACATGATCCGTTCTCCTTTCACATTGGATGAAATCTGCAACACCTCTTCACTCTGTGTGCATGTGTTTGCCAGAATGTATAATACATCTTTACAAGTATGTTTGTCTATGCCAATACAAATGAGAGAGACATAGAGGGAGCAAAGGGATCGCACTCTGATTTCCCCTTGTCTGAACATGGTGACTGTTTACCTTAGAAGATTGGAAACCCCTGTCCTGGTCATCGAGACGTGTGTGCGTGCGTGCGTGTGCGCGTGTGTGTGTGTGTGTGTGTGTGTGTGTGTGTGTGTGTGTGTGTGTGTGTGGTCAGGCTGGTAGGAACATAGTAAGACAGACTTTAAGCAAAAGAGGAGAAAATAAAGCTCTTTCAAATGTGTTGTTCCAACAATTATATTAAAAAACTTCTTGCAATACAACAATAGATGGAATTAGTTATTATTAAAAAAAGCAAACATCTTGAGCTTTGGCAAATCTTGTGTTAGCAGACAGCTGGCCGGTGTTTTTGAAATTATAACTGGTTGAATTGTTTTCATCCCCCAAATGGATTTACGGTGGTTGGAATGTAATGCTTCAAGTATTCCATTACAGGCTGACACAATTCCCCAAAAACAATAAGAGCTTTCTTGTTGGGACTTATACTTCATGTGGTGGCTGCCAGTTTTGATGGTTGTTCAAATACCTAGAGGATTGAACCAAGAACTCACAGGGTGTTCAAATATTTGATAATTTCAGATCGATATCCGCTCTGAGCACAGAAATGGTCTCTCTTTTTCACACGGCCCAATGAATGTTTTAGATCTGTTGCAGCACAATATTAACTCCATTAGTCATTCAGTCACATTAGAATTGTGTATAATGAATAAACAATAAGAGAGTATGAGAATATTTCCGGCTGGAAAAAAGTGCCCTGAGGTGATGACAACTCCCAAATCGATGCCAAGTCAGACCTCTCAGTGTTGATTTGTGTTAGTATCTTAGTGAAACCAAATCATTGCCAGATTATTCCATTTCATTTCATTTATCTCATTTAATTTATATAAAGTCTCCCCAGTAGTTAACTTGAGGATAATTAGTCTTTGTAAGTACATTGCAGCAGGAGACCTGCACCTGTACACAGACCTCTCAAAAGTCACATCTCTAGAAATGTCTTACAGAGGAAAGGTTTAGTGTTTATTTCACTCGCTTAACTCAGGGGATATATGAAAGTCTGGATGTCAAGACCTCCAAATTGGCTTTTAGGACCATGAGTGAGAAAAATAGATGCCGAGAGAGCAGTGAAGTGTTTCCTGTGGGTGGTGAATGTAAGAAGTGTGTAGACATAGATGGAGAAGGGGAAAAAAGAGTTATAAAGGGTTTTTAAAGAGAGGGAATAAGATACAAAGAAAGAAAAATTGAGAGAGAAATAGAGTTGAAGTATTTCCTCAGGGGTGAGAGCTGTCTTTTAGACGAGTGTTTGAAGATTGTGAATCCATTCTCTATGGATATTTATCATTTCCCCGTGGATGTGCATTCCCAACCAGCTGCAATTTATCAAGGTAGACATGACAGGGAGAAAGAGGGTGTGGCTGCAGGGAAGATAGAGAGGGAAACAGGGGTAGAGATAAGTGCTATTTGGATGGAAACAGCGTACAAGTAATTGTTAACACAGGACATCTGCAATATGAATGGATGATTTGCATGAGATAAGAGCTCCCTGTAATTACCGTCACAAATTACAGAGATGGGAGCCTTGACTGCTCCGATTCCATCACACAAAAAATGTAAGAAACATCAAACAGCATATGAATTCAATGAATAAAAATGACAGGCTTGTACATTAATAATAAGCCATGGCTGCAAAAGAGAGGAAAATTCAAATTATTGGACAACTCAAGGTGACGATATATTCAGTGTTAGTTGGGTAATGGTTGAACAAGACTAAACGTCTACAGTCCAACACCTCTGCACTCTAAAAACGAATTCAGGCGACCTTTCACCTCCACTTAATTAAATGCATGGTTGCAAGATAGAAATGTGAGTTAATTGATTTAGATAAACATTTTAAGTTGCAAACATGAATTTATAAGTTGTGTTGACGTAATAATGTTGGTAATTACATCAACTTAATATTGTGTGTGATTTGAACTCTGATTTCTGCGTTAATTGACTTAAAACAAAATTCAAGTTGTAGTAAGTAATGCAATTGGCTTGATAACTTCATTGTTCTACACCTTGAGTTAAGGATTTCAAGTCCACTCCCACTTAACATGCCTGGACAAGTTCCCACATTAAGACAAATAGAAATATACAAAGGACATTTTAAGGTGAGTGTCATCTTTTGTCATTAAAATACAGTAGATAGCCTTGTAGTTGCACTGTATAGGTAAATTGCTGTTTGACCAAAATTAGCAGCCTTTGAACTGTGAATAGTTTTGTGAGAGGGTACAAAGTAGTAGAGGCTACTGTGAGAGTAAAAATACTTTGGTTACTATTGTGATATCTCTTTTTATTCAAAATGAATCTCGGTGAAGCAGATCAAGGACATGCTTCTTGAGGTAGGATCGTTATTTAGAGTTGTCATTGAAATGCAAGTTGTTGGCAGTCACCCATTCAGAATATATTCATTTAGGTCATTTCTCTTTTTTTCCTTTTTCAAAAATAGCACAATACAATTGAAGTACGCAGAGAACTATAGCCATCCGCTGCCTTGTCGTGTACCTTGGAGAAAAGGAAGAGGACCTTTTCAAGGAGTTTAGCGACGTAATTAAAAATCTTGAAATAAAATAAAATCCACGGGACAAAAGCACTGCTCTCTGTCAGTTACATTTTGAAACATATTGCACTTTTGGCCACACCCCAATCAATAATATCTTAGCAACGTTCAGCATGGATAGGTGTTGACAGCAATGGCATGGGAAAAGGATTGTGTAACATTTGAAAAGTGGCTTCTGCTCTTCACTTAACCAGTTCACATATTGTATGGAACCTGCTAAAAAGATGAGAAGGTACACTAAAACTTGCACGGTTGTGATTGACAAAATCTGTCCACATGCATTGAAACACTAGGCAAAGTACTCAAAAGCACCTCTGTGTGTCTTCAGGACCACATTGCCATGACGACACACACATGCAGACTCAATAGGTGAAAACAATACCAGTGTTGCTTTAGCAGCTGGTAATAATGGCTCTGAATTAGCTAAGAGTTTAAACAGTATGCAATTACCTAATTCATTATCTTTGATGCGCTAACCTATTATTTAATGTGCTTCAAAAGGACATGAATATCGCCTTCATCAGTGACCGGTCCACCCCAGGATCTGACCATACGATGGCAACCATCGTGGTCGAGGGAAACAAATGATTGAGCAAGCATTCTGCGTTAAATGTCTTCATACTGTTTGAAATAATGACTGTCGGCAGTGTAAACATCTTTGTTACATCTTTTGTAAAATGTATGTGTGTGATCTGCAGACTGGTGGCCATTGAGAGTTTGTTTCTGTAGTTTTACAAAAACTTTACAGATTTGACACATTTGGCACTGGTTTTAAATATGCAAAGGCCTCTAACTTCGATGTGATGGCAGCATTTATTTGCTGTGTCCCCATGTCCCTTGGTAATATGGCTAATGTGTTTATTTATTATTTGTGGGGAAATTTACATTTGTGTTATTTATCTTTTTTTTCAAGATTTAAAATAAAATCAGTGCAAGTTCTTTCAGGAAGACTGGGTGTATATACATTCACTCCACAGCTGCTTATAATCAGCTCATCACAGGCGTTCTCTTTAACCTATTACATTTCACCTCATTCTCCAGCAGCCAATCAACGTGCTGCAGCCAAACTATAAAATGGTTCTCCTCTCTCCTGCAGTCAGCTGTGATTTCAGGTGTTCATGCACCTTATCATATGGCATGTGTCAATAAATGTTCAAACTAAATGAATTCTCTCCTGATTGAAACATCATGTGTTGAAATAAACAACTGCACAACTTTAAAGGCAAAAACATGTAAAAGCTAAGAAAAAAACTATTGAAAACAATATATTTGGAGCAACTTAATTTATAAATGGTTGTCAACTTAAAAACTTGTATCCCGAATGAGAGTAATTAAGTACATACAACTTAAAATCCTTTTAAATCATACGGTAAAACTAGTCGGAACAACTTAATCTTTTGAGTAATCAACTTCAAAACTTGTGTTTATGCTACCAATTATTAAGTAAGTGGTAATTAAAAACACCTCTGATTGTAGAGGAAAAGCCTTCTCCCCTAACTCAAATAACTTTGTTGCTTGAAGATTAGAAGTTGTCTTAACTCAATAAACATTGATGCAAACTGTTGCGTTGATTTTCTTTGTTGAGCCAAGGCATTTGTTTTTAGAGTGTGGGCTCCAGAGGCTGGACTTGAAGCACTGCTGAGTTAGAATGCTAACATGCTCTCAATAATAAAATGTACATGCTAGCAGGTTAAGATGTGTTAGTTAGTGATAATGTGCAGCACGGCGATCATTTATGAGAAAATAACATAAACAGCAGGATTCCGACGCATTACCTGAATGGTGCATTCAATCAAAACATTGTACAAACTGAAATGTTGTTCTGATGATAGCACTTAATGGGAATGTAATTATTCCTGAGGGTGGCATAAATGTTTGTATCAGAGTTCATGGCACTCCATCCAATAATTGTGCACATTAGAATTTAAACCACAGCTTTCAAGCACCTGGTGATATAATAGGGATAAAGTTAACGTTTGTACACATTTTTACAAGGACAATTTGTCAGGAGATGACCTAAATCTAGAGGGTTTATCATCTTGGGAAAATAGTGTCTGTATAAAATGTATTTGCAATCCATCTAACAGTTTTGAACAGGTGATCTGACCAACAGAGCCATTCTTTCAGGTTTGTATGCTTGACATGCTTAACAAAACTGGAATCCTATTCATCATCTTGCACAGTAAAAGTCTTCTTTTATAAATGTTTTTTCACACAATTTAAAACAGTTAAAGGAGCCATGTGTAGCAACTTTTGGAGCTATTGCAGCTTCTTTTATAAAGAAAACAAAAAAGTTGTTGACATTGTTTGGGTTGTTTGGGTGGATAAATTACTCATCTAGTTTACTCTTGCTGGCTTCTCCAATGTTATCATACAGACCATAAAACATCAGCAATGTTTTTCAGGCACTTTTCTGTGTTATTAACGTCAAGTCAGTTTATTTAACACGAGTCATGATCACAACTTGAATGTTAACATTAACTATTTATAAAGCAGAACCTGTTGACATGAACACAGCATAATATACTTTACTTCATTCCACTTTAAAACCTGTACCTGTCCCAACCAGGAATTGTTAGAGATTTAAAGGGATATCTGGTTCGCTTTTCAAATCTCCGCGCGTCCCTATCAAGCTGGTTAATACAGGAAGGAATCCAGAGCTACCAAATAACCGTTAAACAATAATCTACTTTAATGATAATATGACAATGCAATACAATCAATACAGTACAAATGTAATACAAATTACCCTTGGGATCCCGAATTCACCTGCACGTGTGCCAGCCAGAGGAAAGAGGCTGAACACCGCATGTGTGTCTGTTTATACTCTTTGACAATGGGAGGAGTTATCAGATCCTCCCATTTAGAGCTCATTGATTGGCAGCCCAAATATCACAGACACCTCTGACCTTAGGTTTCCCCAACCACTGTAGCTAGATAAGTTGAATGCAAATCAAGACATGCTCTCACCTTCCCCCATCTTCCTTTGTCCTCAAAAACACATGTCAAAAGGCCCCAAATCCAGCTCACAGTTTTACCCAAATTATTCTCATTTTAAGCTTATCCATAGTTTGCTAACATGAATAAATACAAATATAACTCTACAGAATAAAGAAACATAAAAAGACAGATAGGGTGGACGTACGGTGTATAAGGAAAGAATAACGTTTACATGAGGACACAAAAGATGATTATCAGGCCAATTTTTCCATAAAGAGAAGAGAGTCGGTTGGGATTGATAGTCAGCAAATAATATCTGGCAGAGGGAAGGGTTCATAGATTAAATCTTACTCAACTTAATTGAATCGCTACGGCAATCATATCAAACATGCTTTAGATTTATTACCTACCACTCGCAGCTTCCTGAAATGTGTGGAGGGTGGAGGATGTAGACATACCCAGGTATCTCAGGAATGGAAAACACCAGCCTGTGAGAATGAGAGAGGAAAACAGTTCCTCATATCAGTGACAGTTCAGGTGAGTGAGGAGGATATCTTCAATGTGTTTACAGCTAAGAGACAAACAAATCTGTCAGATTAGTTGTTGTGTATGTGTTCAAATCAACAAGTCCTCCAACTCATACGACCAAATACGTTGATTGTTCAAGCGCTTTTTATGACCTTTAATCACGTTTTAAAGTTTTCGACCTCCCGTTGAATGCAAACGCTACGAAGGGTCGTATATTCAGGAATAACCCTCTCTGGGAAATCCTAAATTGTGGAATAGTTTGGCCATTACAATGCTTTTTTTACATTACATTGCATTTAGCTGACGCTTTTATCCAAAGCGACTTATAATAAGTACATTCGACCAGGAAGATACAAACTTGAAGAAAACAGAATCATATAAGTACAGTATCAGGTTTCATAGAGCCAAAACATTTCAAGTGCTACTCAACTGAATTTAGATAAGCCAGTCCTTTATTAGTATATAATTGCTTTGTTAGAAATTCTTTGTTAGTAATTCTATTGCTCGAAGTGGAGTCGAAAGAGATGAGTTTTCAGTCTGCGCCGGAAGGTGTGTAAGCTTTCTGCTGTCCTGATGTCAATGGGGAGCTCATTCCACCATTTTGGAGCCAGGATAGCAAACCGACGTGTTTTTGCTGATGGGAACTTGGGTCCCCCTCGCAGTGCTGGTGAAGCGAGCCGTTTGGCCGATGCAGAGCGGAGGAGTGCACGCGCTGGAGTGTACAGTTTAACCATGTCCTGGATGTAGGAAGGGCCAGATCCATTCACAGCATGGGACGCAAGTACCATTGTCTTGAAGTGGATTCTAGCAGTTACCGGAAGTCAGTGAAGGAAGCGGAGGCAGTGTTGCCAACTCCATAGTAAGGAAAGTAGCTATTGGCTGTCCGGAAAGTCGCCAGAAGTCGCTAAGTGACGTCATCGCCAAATTTGCATATCATGTAATGGCGGCTGTAGGAGAGAGCATGGTAGAGGGGAGTACAAAAAACGTTCCCAACCCTACAAGGATCAAATTCTGGACTTCTCCAGAAAAGCATCATGATGTTTAGCTTGTCACAGAGATGTTTAGCTTGTCACAGAGGCACACACACAGTGGACGAGGTGATTGAGTGACTGAGGCTGTGTGAGTCAAAGCAAAGCAAAGGCAGTTATTTATTATAGTGTGAAAGTGAGTGAAGAAACATTTACATTTTACATTTAAATCCCGCTCAAAACCAGGACGGCTTGGCAGTTGGCGCATGCGCAATTCATTTGCAGTCTCGACGCGGGGGAGTGTGGTTGTCTCCTCTCTGCTCTGACTGCAGCATCAGCTCTGCTGCGGCCAGGCAACTGTCAGTCTGAGCGCCTGTGAGTACTATGGGAGGGAGGCGGGGCTCACGGCAGCACCCGCGGCTCGTTAACTGCAGAACAATGTGAGTCTCCAAACACCAGAAAAGTCCCTAATAACACCATTATAAATCGTTAGATTAGTCGTTAGTCGCTTTTGACACAAATAAGTAGCCGGAGGGTTTGGAAAGCCGCCAAATTTAATGAGAACATCGCCAAGTTGGCAACACTGAGCGGAGGAGCGGCGTGGTGTGGGAAAATGTTGGAAGGTTGAAGACCAGACGAGCCGCTGCATTCTGGATGAGCTGCAGAGATCGGATGGCACATGCAGGTAGACCAGCCAGGAGGGAGTTGCAGTAGTCTAGGCGTGAGATGACGAGAGCCTGGCCCAGAACCTGCCCTAACCCTAACCTGCATCGTTTTCTCAGTGTGCTTGCTTTTCTCTTTTGCGCCGCGTGTGGTGGATTAGCACCCATTGACTAGAGTGGCCGCGATCTTTGCAAACGCCGCGTCGCAGCCGTAATGCGACGCAGATGGACCCGGTGGAAATTAGGGGTTAGTATGTGTTTTGCTCCGCTCACCAGTCCGTCAAAGCGGGTGGAGCTGCAGGATGTCTGCTTCACACAGGTTGCATACCGCTATTTTATTGTCATTTTCGGACACCTTAAAATACTGCCAGACTGGTGAAGCCATTTTGGCGAGCTTGTTTCGCCGCGCACAGAGAAAAGTGTCATGTATTTTACGTCATAATTTCAGCTCTCGCGATCGGCATTTTTAGAGAGCACCGATATCGATCGGCGGCCGATCGATCGGAGCATCCCTATTGAAAATCATTGGTGAAAAAAACCCCCTGATTTTAGAACTGTCATCACATCGCCTCAGACAGGCTTGCAAAGTGGAGCTCTTAGTACGGTGTGTGTGTGAGCCTATGTGTGTGTGTGTGTGTGTGTGTGTATGTGTGTGTCTATGTGTGTGTTTTTTCAGCTGTAAAATTAACAGCTGGCATTTCTCTCTTAGACTCTGCAACAAGCATGCAAAATGCAAGGATGCAGTCTCATCAAGTATACACACATGGGCTAATATGAATGCACTGTACATATGTGTGCTGCAAACACTCCATCTGGGCTGTGTGTGTGTGTGTGTGTGTGTGTGTGTGTGTGTGTGTGTGTGTGTGTGTGTGTGTGTGTGTGTGTGTGTGTGTGTGTGTGTGTGTGTGTGTGTGTGTGTGTGTGTGTGTGTGTGTGTGTGTGTGTGTGTGTGTGTGTGTGTGTGTGTGTGTGTGTGAGCTTAATGAAGGGGAGTCTCAGAAGGATTTAGAAATCCACTTGGGAGCCTTAAAGACGGCTTGTTAGCTAAGTAACAATGCTTCAAAACACACATTTCTGCAAGCTTTCTTTGAAAAGGAATACTCATTCTCTTTCTCCTAGACACACACTGCACACACACCCACACACATACATACCATGTATACATCACTTCAGGGGACATTACATTGACTTACATGCATTTCCTGGAGACTTATCCAAACCTTAACCAACACATGCCTAACCCTAACCCTTACCCTTAACCTTACCCTTACCCTAATCCTAAACCTAATCAAGTCTTCACCCTAAAATTAATGATTCCCCTCATGGGGACCTCCAATTTGTCCCCATAAGGGAGGCGAGTCCCCACACGTGACTGTGTAAACAGATTTAGGTCCCCACAAGTATAGTAATGCTAGGCCATACACACACATACACACACACACAGCTTTTGACAAAACATCGTATTTTATTGCTCTTCTCATTCTATGAATAAGACATATTATCTTTGTCGAGCACACACTGACAGTACTCATATGCACACCTATTATGTCATGGTTTGATTCAAAATCCTCAACATTCTCACAGACACACACACATGTTTGAGGAAAATGGAAAAAGCATTAGAGAATTTAAAAGTTACATTTATTTAGTTATTCATTTATTCAGATTGTAAACAAGAAATTGTTAACAGAAGTGGGTTTTTAAGAATTGGCGACCATTGTCTCATTGCTTTTCAATAATCAGAACCGTGTAAAGCATTCACTGCTTTCCGAAGGTAGGGAAGTCAATAACCAGTTCAACATCAAATATTCTTCTTTCTAGCTGCAGCAACAACAACAACAATAACAGATCATTCAAACACAAAATACATCCACATTAGGTGAGATGATGTGTGATTGAAACACACACGGGTGTTGGATACTTCACACAGAAATAGGACTATTAGTAAATTAATGACTCACCTTGTTCTTCCTTTTTCACATTCACGGGAGTGAGTCATTAACACAATCTTTTTAGACATCTCTGATTAGCACCTTAACAAATCTTACAAATAGTTTTTTGCTTTATTGGTTAAAGCGTAATTAATGAATCAGTGGTAAGCGTGGAAAAATTAGCGCCTGTTTATTGTTTTGTGATTTTGTTGATGAATGAGTCAGATTTTAAATGCAAAAGTGTTGAAGGTTACATGATGTCTAATTAGTGGTAACCATACCCTCACTGATGTTAAAGCGTCATTTGGAACAACTCCATCATGTCTGATTAGTGATTACTAGGCAGTTGTCAGACATACGGTGCTGATAACCAGTGTAGCGTTATTGGTTCCCAGTGTTCTTGCTTGAAAGTATAGAAAGTTCTTCTTAGAACCTTTGTGTGTAGTCTAATTAGATAGTATTTTTTTTTTTACTTAAAGGTTCCATGTCATGCTTTTCGGTTATTACCCGTCCCCTTGTGTATTATGAAGGTTTTTATGCATGTAAACGGTCTGCAAAGTCACAAACCCTCAAATACACCCTGTAGCGAGTAAAACACAGAAAATACCTGTATATGCTGCCCCAGAACGCCTCGTTGGAGATTTCTCTTTTTCTTCATGGGTACAGTGACGTGCCCATACCCAAATGGACCCATTGGTCCAAATGGACCAATCCGTGGAGCCGTTACGTTACTCACACACGCACATACACACACTCAATCTTTTCTCAGCTGCAGCTCCGCCGATTTCTCCTCCCTGAGTCGGCGGGACGCGGCGAGGCTGTGAGTCGGTGTGTGTTCAGGCTGGGTTTCGCTGTGTCTCGCAGACGGCCACTAGGCTCATAGGGAGGGGGGGTCAGGAGCTTCAACAAGCCGTTTAGGAAAGAGAGTGAATACATGTACAGAGATGCTGTATGAGAAACCAATGCGATTTTGGAAAATTGCACAATATAAATCTATTTTAGTATACCTCAACAATGGAATTATGATCAGTAGAAATGGCCATGACATGGGACCTTTAAGATTGTTTAAATCAGGAGTGGGGAACCTCCGGCACCCGGGCCCTATACGGCCCGCGTGACCATTTGGTACAGCCCTTGAGGTAATTTATAAACACACGCAAAAAAGAAAGAAATTAAACAAGCGAGTGCCTGTTTTTCCTGGCTACGGTCAGGGTCCTTGAACACAACACGAGCCTAACATGTCATCACGTGGTATATTTCTCGTCTGACAGGGGTGAAGTTCTGACGGAGAGCACCAGAACGCCACTCCGGCACTTCCAAAAATGTCAGTACCCATAAGGAGCTGTACACATGCTGCAGTTGTTGTGTGGCTGTGTCTTTAGTTGTAAGCCGATTGGCGATCTGTTCATCTGTCATACTGATCATACAGTCAATACCTTTGTTGTTATTAGCATCTGGTTAGCTAGCTATGCTAACGAATATAAGAAGCTTTTTCTCCAACCAGTGAGGTAAAGGCACATCTTTATATGATCATTATAAAAAATAAGAGAATAAAGTAAACAGGTATACAATACTATATGACAGTACAAAAAGTTGTTATTAATAAACAAGAATACATTTTGAAAGGGGAGTGATTTGTAAAATATCCATAAAGAAATCTGCTTACAGTTCTGTTTTATATGGGTGTTGAGAGATGTATCCATAGATCTCTTAATTTTGCTCTCAAAGTGCACCAGATTGATGCTTTTAACTTCAACATTTACAAAAAAATGTTTTGCATGCCCCCGGACCCCCCTAGAGGCAAGCCTGTCTCCTAAAAATCACGTTCCCACAGAACTAAACTGCATTCTCAATTACGTTTAGCAAGAAACGTATTTTCTCCCACGTTACGTTTGTTATGAACGTATTTCAAAGACGTTTATTTTCTACATATCTTTGCCATTTATTGTCTTGCTTATAATAATGATAATAGTCATTTATAAATATCATTTTAGAGCACACATTTGAAATCGACAATCAGGCTCGATATATGGTTAAATTCAAATCAGTAGGCGAGGCTGTAATTTCGCCAGCTGTTACTCATGAGCGAGGCAGAAAATAATAGTTTTACAGTATCATGCCAAAAAACTGCTGGGTCGGTTGTTATCGTCAATATTAATATAATAATTTATTTGTAATAGTCACAGTCCATTTCGCCGATTTTCTTGTTGCCCCAGCTGGTCGACACCCTCTTTTAGCAGAAACAAAGGCTACATTAATGTATTTAATCGATGTTAATCCATGTGTGTGGATGTGGAATTAACGGACGTGACGTTGTGCGATTGCGTCGCCAGGCAACAGCTTGGGTTCAGCTTGGGTTCAACTAGAACTCTAGTTATATTTAAAAACATTTTAGAAGGCCTCACAAAATACTTTAATGTAAATTAAAATTAAAATGTGAAGGAATGTGTGTATAACAAAATACATCCGTCATAAAGAATACCGGAAACAGACGTAGGAAAAATCCTCAGCTCGGTGATTGGATATTTTAGCCTTAATGCACGTTGGGATATGGTGTTTATGCGATGTGAAATCCGGAAACATTTAAAAAAATAAAAAAATACTTTATTCCGAGTGTGCTTGCTTTTCTCTTTAAAAGTCATCACATAAATGCATTGTAATACACGGTTCGGCTGCATTAAATATTACTAGTGCTGTCAAAATTATCGCGTTAACGGCGGTAATTCATTTTTTGAATTAATTGCGTTAAAATATTTAACGCATTTAACGCATGTGCAGAATGGCCCGCCCCATACGTGCCACCAGTGGCAGCGCCAGGGTATGGCTGGGGTAGGCTACACCCATACCAAGAAATGGCTTAGCCCCACCATGAAAAATGATGTTAAAGTAAGCAAAATAAAGTCTGCCAACTCGCGCAGAGTAAATTGCACAGACAGCAGTTAGTAAGATTGATTTCAGTAGCCACGGTTTTGAAAACTTTTGTCACGTAGTGATCGTCTTCTCAATAGAACATCTTTGATAACGGCGTGGTGTTGTTGCAGGAAGTCCCGACGGAGAATACTTTTGCTGTAGTACAGGGGTGCACATAACTGGTACGCAGGTTATGTGCGTAATCTGAAATGCATACCGTCACTTGTGTCACAAAGCGCATTTGCGTACCGACGTACTTGTGAAGCTTTTCCAGAAGGCGGTTAGATCACCGGACGACAGAGTCGGTCTCCGTGTGCACAGACAGCGCTGCTGTTAACGTCGGTCTGTACAACGGAATTGTGCCAAAACTACGCCAACCGGCTGCGGAGGGAGACTCCCCCCCTTCACTGGAGAACTGCGCTAAAACAGCTGATCACAACGTTCACACTCTGTGGTCAAGAAGTACTCCACGAGCCGCCGCCCCCCCCCCTCTGTCGACTTTCCTGAAGTACTCCCCCGTTGATAGAAATCAACACGTAATGAATTAAGACCCCACGGTTTGATGATTGATAGGTGTGTGGGTTGTCTTTCATTTTGACACGCAGAAAATGTTATAATAAACATAGATACTGTATGTTAAATGGATATATCCGCCTTCTTTCCATTCCCACAACAATATACATAAATAAATGGCATATTTTGGAAAATAGTTCGAATGGTGATTAATCATGATTAATTAATTTTTAAGCTGTGATTAATCTGATTAACATTTTTAATCGTTTGACAGCCCTAAATATTACATATCTGCCGTAGTTCTTTATTTATAGAGCCCTGATGAGAAGACTTCTAGACAAACAGGAAGAAATGCCACCGAATATACTAAATATGTGACGTGGATCATAAATATATCAGCAATTAAACAACATCTTCCATTTCTTTTCACACAATACGTCTCCTTGCAGTATCAACATTAATTCGGCTGACTTTTACATTTCATCCAATTGGTAAATAGGCTGTATTTACACCTTAACGGTGCACAGCTGATATAAAGGGACTTGTTGTTTTTAAAGATATTACTGATTTTCTTTTAATTAAAGAATGTAAATACTGAGTTGAGAGAATAGTCAGGGATTTTGGGTGATGGGAGACACATCTATGGAATCAGAATTTCAATACAATTCACAGCACTTTGGCTCGACCAAAAATCGTTTATAAATGTGCTATATAAATAAAACTTGATTTGATTTGATTTGAATAGCTTACCATTAAATGACGGATATACCTTTCTGTCTGTGATGTTTTACAAATCAGATATGAATGTGTATACACATTCATATCTGATATATTACATTATATATATCATATAATATATATATATACATTATCAGCTATAATATTGTAGTTCTATAGAACTATTATGTGAAATATTATAGCAATATCCTGTACAATTATGTGAAAACATGAATAAAACTACACATCTTCAGATGTTATACATACATAAGTGTCCTACACTAATAATACAAAGTTGTTATGGCATTGTATGCTGTGTGTTATTTGTAACATCTTCAGAAACTACCTTTCCAACTCCTCAAGTTGACTGTTAGAGGTCTATTCAGGTTCATGGTACAATGCATAAGCTTCAAATCGAGAGACTGAAACTTTTTCTTTACCGTTCTGTTTTAATTTCACAATAAAGTTAATAGTAATATTATGTTTGATATTATTATGTTTTATTAACTAGACCACTGTTTTTTTAACCCACGCCACCTAGTGGTTAAAGCATGTTATTGAATTTTGTTGTTGAATATGTTATATTTGATGAAAACATTTGAATATTAAGAGTAGCCTTCATACAAAATAGGGGGAAAGTAAAAGGTCAATGATAGAAATATATAATAGAAAATATCAAGAAGATACTGTAGTGATCTCGACAATAAAACAGCTAGTGGAGGACGTCCAAAGATATTAATATGGAGGATGTGCAAAACAGACAAACTAATAAGGCTTTACTTAAACATTAAAGAATACTTTAAGTTAAGGTCTTCTTTTGAATAAGAAAAACACTTTGGGGGTATCAACAGATAAATATTAAGTCTGACAAAGTACTTAACGTCTAATATATTGCATAGTTTAGTTTGGCACTTGACAATCACCTGCCCCGAATTTTACTCAGGTGCAGTGGCGGCTGGTGGAAAATATTTTTGGTGGGGCTGTTGATATAAAAAATGTTTTTGGGAGAAATGACCCCTTAAATTAGGACTTCTGGTGATGTAATGGCGCGTTTCCACTGCAGCGCGGAGCTCGCTTTAAGCGTGCCGAGCCGTGCGGGTTCCGTTTTTGGTTGCGTTTCCACTTGGCCTAGTACCGGCTAGCGTATCCTAATTCACAGTTGTTCTGGCCCCATAAAATCGTGGTTCTAGGGCCAGGAACAACCAGGCTGAGTCGGGCTGAGTATGCTAAACTAGAGAGAGAATCGCTGGCAAGGAGGCTACAACTACAACAAGATGAACATATTTGACCGTGATTTAATTGTAATACACTTTTCAAAATGATGCCGAAATAACAACATACTGATACCGGATAGTAAAAACCATGAATTAATGCTTTGACAAGTCTGCAGACAGACGGCAGGCGAAAAACCCTTTTAAAATGCGTGTTTTCTAAATGAAGCTTGGCTAAGCTAACATTATATATGCTCCGACCGTCCACACTCACAACAACGGCCTATACAGACATAAATAAACCAGCGACTGTATTCGCCATGACACAGACAGTATGTGGTTTGTACTTGTTTAACTTTTGTCTAGTTTCTGAACAGATCGCATCTGTCCCCGGCTGTTTGAAGAGCAAGCATGGGAAACAAAAGACAGCATTTACCTGTTTGCATCCAGCTAGCCATGCCTTTCTGGTGTACCAGCTACGTGAGAAGCCTCGTTGATACGTTTTGTCTTTTTCACGAGCTTGCTACCATATATACAAATCGGGTTGGTCCGGTCCAAGGTCTTTAAGCAACAGTTTATTTCCCAAACTTCTCCTTTCGAAAGGATTGGAGATTAGCTCTTGAACGTAATTGGGCGGGGACCGAGGTCAGGAGACTCCACCTGCACATGAAGCCATCCTCATCAACTACTGCCGTACTGCGTCACCCCACCGGATACGAGTCACTAGTGTCCAAACTACTCACAGACTGGACCGGGCGCTGACATTGGCGCCCGGTGATCATCAGATTTGACGACGCTGATTGGCTGAAATTATGTTTCGGCATCATAGTTTACAGATAGCAACAGTCAGCTGCTAGTGGCTGCTGCTGCACTGGTTGAGGGCTCCTTTCTTACCGCCCAGACGAGAGAGGGTAATGACCATAGACTATATATAAAGGTAATGACACATGGGCAAGGCCAGGCAGGAAACATGTGACTTATCAGTAACTTTAGACATCGTCGTAACACAATTTTAAACGAGATTTTATTGTAGATTATACATTTTACTGATACCAATTATATAATATTTACCTTGTTTATTAAAAATAAAATAAAAAAATATTTTTTAAAATATATTATTTTTATTATTTTTATTTTGTATGTGGGAAGAGGTGGGGCGGCGCCCCTAGCGCCCCTATTGCGGCTTTCACACCAGCGCTTTTCCCTTTCTAGCTCCGAGCTAGAGCTTTTCTGGTTCAGCTCCGGTTTCCCTTTTCTGCTCCCGCTCTGTTCACACCGCCCAGCACCCGACTGGTGCTGCCGCTGCTGCGTCATGACATCACCGTTTACATCGCTGATTTGCTCCCCAACGGCATTACGGCGCTCACAACAACAACAACGGGGAACTGCGTCGGGTCGATGATCGTGTTGCTTTTAATCACACGAAGCCAGAATAAATTGAACGAATAAAATAACGACTTCTCCAACCTTATACTTTGCTCCAGAGTGCCGTGGTTCATTGTTTATTAATGTGTTTCTGCAGCATTTACCGACCGCTGCAGTGTTGGCTGCTCTTCCACGGGAGTTTATTCTCCTCCGTTAGCTCCCGGTTAGCTCACACTGCAGCGGCCGCTCTAAAGTATTCACTGTCCGACTCACACAAGCAGCTGATACATATCCCTAGTTCCCCTTAGCCTAAGTGAATGTGTGTCAGTCTGAATTGACGCTGTTTGGCATCACAACGCTCTTATGAAAGTTTCTCTGGTATAAAATGGGTGATGTTAGCATAGTAACCAAAGCTAAACTGACTACTTGCTATTGCTATCCTATTGTGGCATAAACCGTTTTCTACAGGCACATTTTACCGGCGTATTTTTATTATGATTCTACTTGTGATAGTCGGACACGACAACCTGTGCAGCCCATGTATTGATTCCATCCAATAGCTGCTATAATACAAAACAAAACGTCTGCCTCTCTCCACAATGATCAATGACAGTGAACGGATGGTCAAATTAAGGTACAAATAAACAGAATCACACGAAGCCTGGTTAGTGTTGCCTGACATTATAAAGTGTGTTTATAAGCACTACTGCTTGTAGGCAGGCATGACAGTCGACCCATGTTCAGGGGAGGTGGGTTTAGTTTCCTGCACGCCTCGACGTAAGAGAGACGTAAGCGACGCCACCTCTTAGCTCCGAAGCTCTTGCCTCTAGACCGACAATTTTTTGGAGCTGGAAGTGAACCGGATTCCGGAGCTAAGAACCGGCGCCGCTGCGGTGTGAACAGGAAAAACCGGCGCTTTTCAGGCTCCAGCTCCGAGCCGGAGCTGAAAAAGCGCTGGTGTGAAAGGGGCATATGGGCCGGCCGCCACTGCTCAGGTGTAACTAAAGTCTGATTTAAGGGTTGTTCATATTTCACATCATTAATCAGAATCTGCAAAGTAACTAAAATAAATGTAGTGGAGTAAAAATACCAGGTTAACCTCTGAATTGTAGTGGAGTAGAACAAAGTAGTACATGCTGCTGGACCCGTTCGAGTCCAGTTTTGGATAGTCTGCCGTGGTTACATTCCATTTCAAAGAGCTGTTTGACGCTCGGCGTAACCTTGTCGCACTGCCACTCCAACATCCAATCACAGAGCTTGAAGACTAATCACAGGGTTTTTAAAGCAAAGCGGATGTTGAGTCCCAAACGATAGCTAAGGATTCTGGGTAGTGTAGTGTCTTCGGAAACTCTGTAGTGTCTAAACTCCGAAAAAACTATTTGTTTCTCCGAATCGAAAGGGAAAAACACAAAAGCATTGTACACAATTTAAACCAATCAATATTGTGTAATTAACAAGGATAAACTGATGTTTTTTAGTGGATGAGTAATGCATATATCACTGTGTAGTCATTTGACAGTGAGGGGAATACTTCCGGTTTTATTATGAAAACTTCGAGACCGGAAATACTCTTTTCACCCCGTGAGGGTTGATGCCAACTTTACATGGACGCTGCGGAAAGACATAGTATACTGTATACACCAGGGGTGCCCAACCTTTTTTGAACCGAGAGCTACTTTTAAAGTTGCCAGTCTGCCGAGATCTACCAGTCCAAATAGAGAGGCGTAGCCATTACTACCAGGTAAATACACACTTCTACTTGTATAAAACTGACCTTTGTACGATGAATACTTTACTGTACATAAAATACTGCAGATCCTTTATCTTACCTCTTTCTAATCTACACACATACAAGTATTTAACTGAAGTTACACAACAGTGTTGTTGATACAGAGTTGGAGTTTATTCACACGTCACATACTACAGTGGGTAATGTTTTCAAGAAACATTGAACAGTGCTGCCACATGTGACCAGTGGTGGGCCGTCAGGGCCAGCAAGGCCTTCTCTGCTGGCCTAAACATCATCAGAATATAAATTTAATTTTGATATATTTTTTCCACAAATATGTATTAAATTATTCCCCATAGTCTATTATTTTCATTTCATAGCTTTCCTCTTGGTTGCGCTGCTTCCAGCCTCAGAACAAGATTTGGAGGGCTGGCCTTTATGTTAGAGCTTTTATCCAATCATATTTCAGCCATAATGTGTTGCCAGGGTCCAAGAAATCTGCCCTTAGGCCTTCAGAATCAACAGTGCGGGCGCCTGTAGCTTAAAGTGAACGGAAACAAAACTGTGGCGTTAACCAATCAGATTTTGAGTTGGCGACAACGGGCCAGCTAGCAGGCGTACGATGACGTCAGCACGTGCACGTCTTTTGATTGGATACGCATTATTGAGAGGCAGAGCTATGTAGAGCTAGCAAACTGAACTTGAATTTGAACGAGCTAATTTGTGTAGATTTCTACAAGCTGTTTTTTTTCAACCCACAATGGCTGAAGGAGGAGAAGAGATCGATTTGGTCGCAGATATAATTACAACGCCATTTTCAAGACGAACTTTTCAAGAAAAGCTAGACATTGTGAGAAGAGAACGGCCAACCCTGACGCTAGCGAGCCTATCACAGCGGGGAAAAGGGTTTGTCCGCCACTTTCAAATCACTAACTACGAGCGGTACCCCTGGCTCACAGCCTCCGAGAGGCACTGCAAATGGTACTGCTGGGAATGCCTGCTATTTGCAAATGATCGATTTGGTGTTTGGAGCCACACTGGATTTGCAAACTTGAGTTGTCTAACCAAGGCAGCAACGAGACACCAAAGCACGGCTGGGCACTTACAAGCAATGGTGCTTTTGAAAACCTTTGGGGACACCCGAGTGGATCTACAGCTCAACGAACAAGTGCGCCGGGAAACGGAGCTCCACAACGAAAGGGTGAACAAAAATAGGGAAATATTGAAAAGACTGATTGATTGTGTCCTGTTTTTGGGTAAACAGGAACTTTCATTTAGGGGACATGATGAAAGCGCCGAGTCCAGAAACAGAGGAAACTACGTGGAGCTTCTTTCTTTGCTTGCTGAGAACAACACAGACTTGCATTACCACCTGTCCACAAACAAAGTGTTTACTGGGACGTCAGGCAAAATACAAAACGACCTGATTTATGCTATTGCTGAAGTGATGGGAGAAGAGATCAAAATGGAGATTAAAAAAGCACCCTTTGTCGCTGTTATGGTGGACGAGACGACAGACGTGGGTAATGTAGCACAGCTGGCACTTGTCCTGCGTTATGTGACGGACACAGGTGTCAAGGAGCGGTTTGTCAGATTTGAAGATGTTACAAGCGGCAAGCGAGCTGATGACATTGCCGCTCTTATTTTCCGTTTCATGGAGGAATATGAATGTAGTCTGGATAAAGTTGTGGCACAGTGTTATGATGGCGCAGCGGTCATGGCATCTGGACTAAATGGGGTGCAGGCTAAAGTTAAGGAGAGGGCACCTATGGCCTTATTCATTCACTGCTATGCACATCGACTAAATTTAGTACTGACTCAAGGGGCCTCAAAGCTTAAAGAATGCAAGGTCTTTTTTGCCAGCCTCAATGGCCTTGCAGCATTTTTCTCCAGATCCCCTAAGCGCACGCAACTGCTGGATGACATTTGCAAGCGTCGTCTTCCTAATGTTGCACCAACGCGGTGGCAATATACATCGAGATTGGTCAATGCAGTCTTTGAGAAGAGAGTTTCCCTAAAGGAGGTGTTTGACCACATACTGGAACATCATGAGGAGTATGATGGGGATACTATGCTTAGCGCTGATGGATTTAATGCACGTCTGGATGATTTTGAGTTTTGTTTTTTGCTTGAAACATTCAATGGGATTTTTAAGCATTCAGATGTGCTCTTTGGAATACTACAGAAACAAACATTGGATGTACAATTCTGTCTGACAAGGGTGAACGAGTTTTGTGACACAATTGAGCGAGAGAGGTGCCAGTTTCGTCAGATCTACGAGGACACAGCGCGCATCTCAAATGGTCCGAGCGCACGCAGAGGCCCACGTACAGCACAAGGAGACCTTCGCGCATACTACCAACAACTCCACAGCAATATTCTGGACAACATTCTTTGCCAGATACGGAGTAGGTTTCAAGACCACGAAAAAAATATGTTTCCCTCCCTCCTGGACCCCCAGCACTTTCAGACCTACCGGAAAAAATTCCCGCAAACAGCCTTAGCCAAATTAACACAGAGTCACGGAACACTGTTCGATCTGTCCCGGCTAAAAACAGAACTGACTGTAATGTATGCCATGACTGATTTTGAAGGGAAAAGTCCCACTGATCTCCTTGATTTCCTTAAGCAGAAAAATCTGAGTGAGAGCATGGGGCAGCTTTACACATTGGCATGTGTGGCAGTGACTATCCCTGTGTCCACTGCTTCTGTCGAGCGGTCATTCTCGGCCTTAAAGCGAATTAAAACTTATGCCAGAAATTCTACTGGACAGACTCGGCTTTCATCATTAGCCTTCATGTCTATAGAAAATGACTTATTGGTGGAACTGAAACGCACAGATAAACTGTACAACAGAGTCATTGAAGTCTTCTTGAGGAAAGAAAGGAGGATGGATTTTGTGTTCAAATAATCAGTTGTTTTGGTGAGTACAAAGCATTTTATTTTTTATTTTATTTTAATATATTTTTGTCATTTTATGTCGTTAATATTAAATCAATATTAACAAATTAATATATATGTAATTAAAATGACAAATATATAAAAAATAAATGTTTGATGCTTCTGCAAGAGATATAGAGATGTGTGTGGCGCACTGGCTCAGCTGTGCAGTAAAAGTACTCAAGGAGACTTGTTGAATTGTTTTGGTTTAACCTTTATCAAAGTGGACATTCAGGGCTAGGAATACACTTTCACCACTGTCGCAAATATATCCTCATGAACAAATGCAAATTAATTGTTTGTTTTATTTTATTTTCAGTGAATAGTTTGTGTCTTTATCGTCACGTTTCTTAAATGAAACTGCTTTGGGTGCGACAATGCGCTGTTTAGTGAACAAACTTGTTAAAGCTCACATACTTTTGGTGGACTTAATAAAACTTTGTAGACTAATGCCTTAAAAGCCCCTTTTATTTTTAAGTTTTGACAGTATCCAAGCGATCTTAAAGCTGGTAGTTTAACACTCTTAATTGTAAATGCGGATATATTGATTATAAATGCTTCGGAAATATTAATATAACTCTGTTGTACTTGACTATGTTAAGGTGATGCAACGCCCGGTTATACTGCGTTTCTGTCTAAATGTATAGTTTCTAGAGCCATGGCGTCATAATGATGGTATTAAGAGGTGGAATAATTCAGGTAGGACTGTGTCGGACATCACTGAAGGCCTAGGTGTGAAATGCACGGCCCGCCACTGCATGTGACACAGGGAAAAAAGAAAAGACACTGAACCCTTTCTTTGCCATTATATACAAATAGTGTTGCTACAAAAGTATAAATTAGGCTTACTAATAAGACAACTCAGATCCGAAGCTGCACAGGAATCTGCTGCCAAAGTGCAATAAAAAAGACAAAATTAATAGAATCAAACCCTTTTTTGATGCATTTTAGTAGAGTATACAAATAAATGCCTTTTTAAAATAGGATGCAAGCAACACTAACTTAACCTGAATTGATAATAGACTATAATCAATTTAAACAGAACAGATCTGAATGTTTGCATTCTTATACCATTTTGTACAATAATTATAATGAATAAGTTCAAACAAACTCAAACTTACAGCTGATTAATAACGGTATCCAACTTGAGTTTTTATTATATCAAAAACCTGTTGAAATGCTACTGTTATTTTTACTGTCCCCCAAAAGCGCGTCGACAGCCTCCAGGAATGCTTCTTTCACAACTTCGCCGTCTTTGAAAGACTTCATGTGTTTCTCAAGAACGTGACTGACACGATAAGATGCTATGATAGCAGCCTTGCTCTTGTTGTTGGGCCTGGTGAAAATGGACTGCTGTGCATTTAGCTGTCCTTTCAGGTCCCTCCCCTTTTGGGAGCGTAGGGCAGAATTAGGAGGGAATTCCGTCTTGTAGCATTTGTGCACTGTTTTGAAATGCCGCTCCTAAATTACCCTTCTTCGATAAAGCCACGCTCGCATTGCAGATGAGAGACAGATGGACTTTGAATTGGAATAGATACAAAAATAATCATCCTCCCACTCGGAGTGAAAATTATATATTTTGGGCTTTTTTGCTTCTGCCATAATTGCGGTCTTGTGTGTGTGCGGACTGTCACTCCTGTTGACACGGACAACGTCAGCGAAATACTGCCCAATGCCCACCAGTCACGCCCCGACACATGGGGTCTCGCCGGCCAATCACAAAGCTTTGATGCGTTCATGTGCATTATTCTGGACAGGAAGATTATGTTACAGGACATTAACGATACAACAGAATGTTGTTGTTCTATTTTTAGACACATCTCGCGATCGACTGGTTGGGCACCCCTGGTATACACGTTCTCCTGGCGAGACCTCAAATAATCTTCATAATATCTATCAAACTCTACATCCTACACATCCACTGGACGTAGATTTTAAAAGTACAATATACACTTCTCGCTAGAAACCTAATCAAAAATCATCTTAAACTGCTGGCTAAAAATAAACGTAAATACAGTAGGATTGTTATTCACGTCGGTGGTAATGATGTTCGTATACGCCGATCAGAATGCACCAAACTTAATGTGGAGTCGGTGTGTAGTTATGCTAAGACAATGTCGGACACCGTAATCTTCTCTGGTCCCCTCCCCAATCTGATCAATGATGACATGTATAGCCGCATGTCATCATTTCAGCGCTGGTTGTCTTGGTGGTGCCCAGCAAACAATGTGGGCTTCGTAAATAATTGGACAGCCTTCTGGGGAAAACCTGGTCTGATTAAGAGAGACGGCATTCATCCTACTTTGGAAGGTGCCGATCTCATTTCGGCAAACATTTCAGGGCTTTGTGGACTTAATCCATGACAAACTGGAGTTGAGACCAGGAGGCGGAGTCGCAGTCTTACACGCTTCTCTGCGCTCTCTCCTAGGCAGTCATCCATAGGAATCCCGAACCCAATAAAATACCCAATATTAGCGGTGTGTGTGTCTGCCCAAGGACAAGTTAAGGTAAAACCTAATAGAGGTGTCATACATAATAACCTAATCAAAGTAAATGTAACAACTACTACAGTGCAACAAAACAGGAATATTAAATGTGGTCTCTTAAACATAAGATCTCTAGCATCTAAAGCAATATTGGTAAATGATTTAATATCAGATTATAATATTGATATATGCTGTCTCACTGAAACTTGGTTGAGACATGAAGAATATGTCAGCATAAATGAGGCCACTCCACCCAGCCATATCAATACTCATATTGCCCGAGGCACGGGCCGAGGAGGTGGAGTTGCAGCCATCTTTGACTCAAGTTTACTTATCAATACTAAACCAAAATTAAATTATACCTCCTTTGAAAGTCTCGTTTTTAGTCTTACGCATCCGACCTGGAAAACTTTGCAGCCAATCTTATTTGTTACAGTGTACCGTGCACCAGGTCCTTATTCAGAATTCTTATCTGAATTCTCTGAGTTTTTATCAACTTTGGTTCTTAAAACAGATAAAGTAATTATCGTAGGTGACTTTAATATTCATGTTGACGATGATAAAAATAGCCTTACTGTTGCATTTAACTCTATATTAGATTCTGTTGGTTTTTGTCAGAGTGTAAATAAACCAACCCACTGCTATAATCACACTCTCGACCTTGTTCTGACTTATGGTATTGAAATTGAGCAACTATTAGTCGAACCGCATAATCCTGCTTTATCCGACCATTTCTTAGTAACTTTTGAAGTACTGTTACTAGACTACAAAGCATTAGTCAAAAGCTCCTGCAGCAGAAACCTATCTGTTAGTGCTATAGCCAAATTTAAGGAAGAGATTCCACCAATACTTAACTCGATAGCATGTCTGCATGTAAGGGAGGAAACTTATACAAAATGTACACCACCCCAAATTGATCATGTTGTTGATAGTGCTACAGATGCGCTGCGAATAAAATTAGACTCTGTTGCTCCTTTGAAAAAGAAGAAAATAAAACAACATAGACTAGCTCCATGGCATAATGCCGAAACCCGCAAAATAAAGCAAAAGTCGAGACAACTTGAAAGGATATGGCGTTCTACTAAACTTGAAGAATCTCGTTTAATTTGGCATATTACTCTCAATGAATATAAGAAAGCATTGCGTAAAGCGAGAGCAGCTTACTACTCTTCATTAATAGATGAGAATAAGAATAATGCAAGATTTCTTTTCAGCACTGTAGCCAGGCTGACAGAAAGCCACAGCTCGATTGAGCCTTCTATTCCCATAGCACTCAGTAGTAATGATTTTATGTGCTTTTTTAACGATAAAATTGTTACTCTTAGAAACAAAATTAATGACCTCTTGCCTTTGACTAGTATAGTGTTATCAACAGCTCCCGGAAACGTAAGTTCTAATATTACACTAGATAGTAAACTAGAATGCTTTTCAGCCATAAACCTTGAACAATTAAATTCAATGATTCTCTCTTCTAAACCATCAACGTGCATGTTAGACCCAATTCCAACTAAGCTGTTGAAGGAAGTTTTTCCATTAATTAGCACTTATTTATTAAATATTATGAATATGTCTTTATTATCAGGCTATGTTCCACAATCATTCAAAGTAGCAGTGATAAAAGCACAACCTCGATCCAGAGGTTTTAGCCAACTATAGACCTATTTCTAATCTTCCGTTCCTCTCAAAAATTCTTGAGAAAGCGGTCGCAAAACAGTTGTGTGATTACTTAAAAAACAATGATTTATTTGAAGCTTTTCAGTCTGGCTTTAGAACACATCATAGCACAGAGACAGCTCTGGTTAAAGTCACAAATGACATTCTAATAGCCTCTGACAAGGGACGTGTCTCTATTCTTGTTTTGCTCGATCTCAGTGCTGCATTTGATACTATCGACCATGATATCTTATTGCAAAGACTAGAGCACTTAGTTGGCATACAGGGAACTGCTTTAGACTGGTTTAGGTCCTATCTATCTGAACGCTCTCAGTTTGTACGTGTCAATGATGAATCTTCCACGCAAACCAAAGTTAGCCATGGAGTGCCACAGGGCTCAGTGCTCGGACCTATTTTGTTCACATTATATATGCTTCCGTTAGGCAATATTATAAGGAATCATTCTGTAAACTTTCATTGTTATGCGGATGATACTCAACTATATTTATCAATCAAGCCTGATGAAATTAATCATCTAAATAAAATTCAAGACTGCCTTAAGGACTTAAAAACGTGGATGACCTTAAACTTTTTGATGTTAAACACGACCAAAACTGAAGTTATTGTACTTGGCCCGAAGAATCTACGAAACAAATTATCTAAGGATATACTAACTATGGATGGCATTAATTTGGCCTCCAGTGAGACTGTAAGGAATCTTGGTGTTATATTTGATCAGGATTTATCCTTTAACGCCCACATAAAATCAATTTCAAGGACCGCCTACTTCCATCTACGTAACATTGCAAAAATCAGGCATATCTTGCCTCAAAACGATGCAGAGAAACTAGTCCATGCATTTGTTACTTCAAGGCTGGATTATTGTAACTCTTTATTATCAGGGTGTACCAAGAAGTCAGTCAAGTCGCTTCAGCTGATTCAAAATGCTGCGGCTCGTGTACTAACCAGAGTTAGGAAAAGGGACCACATTACTCCTGTTCTGGCTGCCTTACACTGGCTCCCTATAGAACACAGGATAGAATTTAAAATTCTTCTTCTCGCCTACAAAGCCCTTAATGGGCAGGCGCCATCTTACCTTAAAGAACTCATTATACCCTACTGTCCTACTAGGGCATTGCGTTCCAAGAATGCAGGGTTGTTGGTTGTTCCTAGAGTCTCTAAAAGTACAATGGGAGCCAGAGCCTTTTCTTATCAAGCTCCACATTTGTGGAATCAGCTTCCAGTTTGTGTTCGGGCGGCAGACACCCTATCCGTTTTTAAGAGTGCGCTTAAGACCTTCCTTTTTGATAAAGCTTATAGTTAGGGCTGATTAGATCCAGCCCCTAGTTTTGCTGATATAGGCTTAGTTTGTCGGGGGACATCTTACTTCTTCCTTCTCTCTGTCTATACCTGTGTACTCTCATGTTCCGATTAACCCAGCTTCCCCAAATGTCTTTCTTTTTGGTGTCTATATACGCCGGGATCCGGAGTCATGGATGATCCTGCGCTCCTCTGTCCTGGATCGCGAGCCCTGGATCTTGAGTCGTGGCTGTGGTCCTGGATCATAGGTCCTGGATGGATATCCTCGTGGATTCATCTTCCTATTATACACACATGCATTTCCAAACATTTGGACTACCTATGTTGCAAATGTATTATCTTTTCAATTTACACACGGCATCTATTGCACGTCTGTCCGTCCTGGGAGAGGGATCCCTCCTCTGTTGCTCTCCCTGAGGTTTCTCCCATTTTTCCCTTTAAACTGTGGGTTTTCTCCGGAAGTTTTTCCTTGTACGATGTGAGGGTCTAAGGACAGAGGGTGTCGTATTGTCATACTGATATTTTGTACAAACTGTAAAGTCCACTGAGACAAATGTAACATTTGTGATATTGGGCTATATAAATAAACATTGATTGATTGATTGATTGAAAAAGCATTTTAAAGGCCAAACTATTCCACAATTTAGGATTTTCCAGAGAGGGTTATTTGTGAATAAACGACCCTCCGGAGCGTTTGCGATCAACGGGAGCATGTTGTTTCTTACACAACCACTAGAGGTGCTACACTTTAAAACGTGACTATGGGTCGTAATAAGCTGCTGAACAATCAACCTATTTGGTCGTTTTTGTAGGCGGACAGGCTGGTTCAAATACACTTTTGAAATCTGATTCTTTGAAAGGATTTTTCTAGTTTCTCAGCAGCCTTTGGCAGAAGAAGGAAGCAAACAAAGATCTAATTGATAGAAATAGTCAGGTCACATTGCAGAGTGCAATGCTCCCTAAAAATAGTCTCTAATGTGTTGTTTGATGCTTCACTCTCCAGCAGTTTGTAGGCAAACCTGAACCTTTGGAGTATTGAGGCATCTTGTATTGGAGAAGAACTTGTTGTGAGAGTTGTATTTCTAAAAGAAAGAAAGTGCACGTAATGACAGTTCTAACATCAGAATCAGAATCAGGACATGGGTAAAAATATCATTGCAAAATACTGTTACAAGTCACTCACAAGTCCTGTCTTGCTAAACAAATTGTCTCCGGTTCGGAATCGGTTCCAACATTTAGATTCCAACGGCATAATTTAGACATGTGAATTTAGGTTCCGCTTACCGATGCCTGAGGAAATGTTTCTCGCCGCTCTCCGTAGCCTACTGTATGACTGCGGAGGCGCGGGAAATGTAGCGTTGTACCTACACTTCCTACAGCGTAACGGCCCGTCCACACAGCGGCGTGCGTTGAAACTTCCAACGCTTCTGCCCATTCACTTTGAATGGGGTGACGTCACTTTTAGCAGAACTGCATTGTGGGAAGCGACGCGGATCACAATCGACTCGAAATGCTGTGCAGCTTTTGCGGGCTTCACATAACGCCCATATTTGCCTATAAATAGTCAAAGAAACGCCCATTCATTCATTCATTTTGACTGACTTTATGAAGAAGATAGCAGGAAATGACGACAGAACAGCTAAAAAAGACATCTCACACCGTGTCAGATTTTGGTTATTTTGGGGAGGTCGAGATAAATCATATTGTTTGGTGGAGGCAGTTTGAACCAGAGTAGCAGCATGGAGGTCGGATCGTCACCAAAATAAATAAATAAGTGGTCCGAAAAAGGTTAATGACAAAATAAATACACATAGCCTTCCTCAGGCAGTGTGTTTGTACCGGGGACAGGAGACACCCCCTTGATGAGAAACTGTAAGAAATGATCGGGGAATCCCTCCGGAGTGGAGTCATGACGACTGGATCTGAATTATGTTTTCGTATTTGGTGGTTTGTGTCGAGCGATAGAACTATTAACGAAGCACTTTTATACTAATAAAGGACTGGCTTATCTAAAGCCAGTTGAGTAGCACTTGAAATGTTTGGCTCTATGAAACCTGATGTACTTATATGATTATGTTTTCTTCAAGTTTGTATTTTGTTGGTCGAACGCACTTATTGTAAGTCGCTTTGGATAAAAGCGTCAGCTAAATGCAATGTAATGTAATGTAATGTGTCCCAGCTGTCGATCAGCTGTGCGCAGCGTCTCCACTGCAGCCTGTGCATCTCAACCCCCCCCCCCCCAGTTAAAGGAAATACAACTAATGTGTTGCGTTATATTAGCTGTACAATTTACCACATATGGTGTTCTTAGTTTCCATACCTCCTGTGTTTTACGAGCAACTTATCAAGTCATGGCAAGCGGCATAAGGATTACACGTGTTAGTAGCCTATATAAAACCATGCTCGTATCTACAACCTATAGAAATGCAAAACGGCGTCAGTTTAGACGTAATTCTGTCCTCCTGCTTACCGCGTCATTTATGAGAAAACATTTCATAACATTAACACAACATATTCGAGGTGGTTTTAAATAACATATCCGTATATTTATTGATTTCTCCAAGTTATGTTTTTTGTGTGCACTGAGGAGTCTCAAACAGGCATTTGTTAAATCATTTTAAGATTGGCTTTAATCAATTTGTGAACAATTAATTCTTCATATATGATAAATGAGAGGTAACATTTTATTTATGGTATTATTTATCTCCATTCTTCCTTCTGCCAACGGTGTCGCAGTTTCTCGTCTCTCCCGTGTTTGTGCTTAGTGCGTATGCATGGTTTAGAGTTTGCGTGGAGGACCGCACATTTTCCCGTCAAGTTAGTATTTTATAAATCGCAAACATTGGGTAGAAACTGGAGTAAGCCATTTTTTGAGCGTATATCCTGTTGCGTGAGACATTATATTCAGCAGAAGTCTCCACGTTTGCAGTCAACCAAAGTAGCTTGTAAGTATGCTAACGGACGGAAGAAACACACGACCACATCGCTTAGAGTTTGGCCTGGAGTACTGGGGCCGTTTATTGTAACTGCGCATGCTCATTAGCATCACCACGTTTCAGGCACATTCTGATGATGTCATACACATGAACTGAAACATGACTTTGTTATTATACAAATATGCTCAACATATCCCTTTATAAATGAGGCCCCAGGGGTTGGTTTGTTGCCTCAGGGCAACAATGTGCTACGAGGGTATTGAAACACCAAGGATTTCTACAATTCAGAAGAAATAGAAAAAACAACTCTATAGGAATTCAAAAGGTTTTCTGTGTGTGTGTGTCTGTGTGTGTCTGCGACGTGTGTCTGTGTGTGTGTGTTTGTGTGTCTGTGTGTATGTGTTTGCATGTCTCTCTGTGTGTGTGTGTGTGTGTGTGTGTGTGTGTGTGTGTGTGTGTGTGTGTGTGTGGGTGTGTGTGTGTGTGTGTGTGGGTGTGTGTCTGTGCATGTGTGTGTCTGTGTGTATGTGTGTGTCTGTGTGTGTGTATGTGTTTGTATGTCTCTGTGTGTGTCTGTGCGTGTGTGTGTGTGTGTGTGTGTGTGTGTGTGTGTGTGTGTGTGTCTGTGTGTATGTGTTTGTATGTGCGTGTGTGTGTGTGTGTGTGTGTATGTGTGTGTGTGTGTGTCTGTGTGTATGTGTTTGTATGTGTGTCTCTCCAACCCAGTCTCATAAAAAAACGTGTAATAACTACGTTGGTCCACAACGTAGGACGTAGTATTTCTACAAAAACGCCTCTGAAATTGTAAGATCCCTACGTTTATTTTCACCATTCATTCCAATGGCTGGCGTCTATGTCACGTGATCTTCACATTTCTCCCTGCAGAAAAAAAAAACATGGCCGAACTTCGTTTTATTCTTGGTGTAAAATGCCTATTTTAAAGTTAGTTTGGCCATTAAAATGCGTTTTGATGTCATTTGATGCGAGAAATATGAGTTGTTATTTCAGATTATGTGTGCAGTGGATGTACATGATCTTTAGTTTGCTAGTTATTACGAAGATTACTTCAGGAAATTGTGTCGATACAACGTTTTCATTGTTACCAAGGTGGTTGCTAGGGACGCTGCTGTCGATATTATTTCTGTTATGTTGTGTAACAGTTTAATTGGTGTAATCTTTATTGCTACCCCCTTCCCCGTCAATGTATAGTGTTGGTCCACAGCGCAAAATCCGCATCTAAAATTGTGGCATAGATACGTTATTTTCCCCTGTGCAATTCCAGTCTCACATCTCACATCACATCGTCATAAAAAAATACCGGAAACAGACCGAAAACACTTTATTCCGAGTGTGCTTGCTTTTCTCTTTGAAAGTCATCACATAACGGCATTGTAATACACGGTTCGGCTGCATTACATATTACATATCTGCCGTAGTTCTCTATTTATAGAGCCCTGATGAGAAGACTTCTAGACAAACATGAAGAACTGTCGCCAACACTGTGACAGAAAACGTGACGTGGATCATAAATATATCAGCCATTAAACAACATCTTACATTTCTTTTCACACAATATGTCTCCTGGCAGTATCAACACTAATTCGGCTGACTTTTATATTTTATCCAATTGGTAGATAGGCTGTATTTACACCATAAAGGTGCACAGCTGATATAAAGGGACACCTAGTGGTTAAAGCATGTTATTTAATTTCATTATTTTTATTATTAGATTTTAATAGGATCCCTATAAAGTATATTCATTACTCGTTATTCTCTACTAATAGTTCATTAAAGACTGTATATAATGACTATTTTGCACATCCCTTTCAAGATTTCAAGATGTTCTAAGGTTTATTGACATATCATATACACAAACGGTGTAGTTATGCAATGAATGAAAAACTTTGTGTATACCTCCAGCAATGTTAACTATGTTGAAGCACTTATTTTAACTGATATTATACATATGTATTATACTCTTATATAAGATGTATGTAGATAGTATAAGAAATGTGCAGAATACAACAGTTTAATGGTGGAGGTACACACATATTGATAGATGTCTTGTAATGCACTGTTGAGGAACCTGCAAAGTTTTTCATCTCCGGCCTTGTCAGGTATTGAACAATCAATAAATAAAGAACAGAGAATTATTAAAAATAAAACACAGAATTTGTGTGATTATACTAAATGATTTACAAATAAACACCACTGCATATTTACAACTGTTACACATGCTGATGTAACGCAAATGTTTCCAACTTGGGATCAATAAAGTATATCTTATCTTAAGATGATCGATGGCTACTGCCATAATTGCAAAATGTGCCTCTGAACCTTGACAAGTGCATGTTTCAGGCTTATCAATTAACAACAGGAGGGGTCACAGACATAAGACCAGCTGTTAAATAAAGCTCTTCTGACCTTAGCTGGCATGTGGGTAATGCTGCCCATTATGGGCACAAGCCATTTTCACCCATTTATTAATTATATGTTTTACATTTGAGTGTTCCTATCCCCTAAACCTCCAGGGATGTACACAGTTTAATACTGGCCACTTCTTATTATGGGAAATATGAAAACGTCTTTTAAAACTACAACTCCCAGTAGAGGAGTGCCATATAGCATGTTGCGAAACACAATAGCCAGCTTGTGTAGTTCTGGGGACGGGGTGGGGGAGGGGGGGACGGGGTGGACCCGTTCAAATCCAGTTTTGGACAGTCTGCCGTGGTTCCATCCCATTTCAAGTGCTGTGCACACTCTCCAATCACAGAGCTTGAGGACTATCACAGGGTTTGTCAAGCGAAGCGGAGAGAATACTAACTTCCGGGTGTAATATTCTGTAAAGCAAATGAGCTGCTCCGACCCTCGGTACTGACGGACTCCAAGTTGTGTTTATTAATCAAACAAATAAATAAACACAAGGATAATTATGTGTTATTGTTGAGTAAATGGAGAATTGCACAGGGGAAAATAACGTATCTATGCCACAATTTTAGATGCAGATTTTGTTAAACTAATACGTTTGCACTGTGGACCAACACTATACATTGACGGGGAAGGGGGTAGCAATAAAGATAACACCATTAAACAGTTACACAACATAACAGAAATAATATCGATAGCAGCATCCCTAGCAACAACCTTGGTGACAATGAAAACGTAGACACAATTTCCTGAAGTAATCTTCGTAATAACTAGCAAACTAAAGATAATGTGCATCCACTGCACGCATAATCTGAAATAACAACTCATATTTCTCGCATCAAATGACATCAAAACGCATTTTAATGGCCAAACTAACTTTAAAATAGGCATTTTACACAGAGAATAAAACGAAGTTCGGCCATGTTTCTTTTTTCTGCAGGGAGAAATTTGAAGATCAAGTGACATACTGTAGACGCCAGCCATTGGAATGAATGGTGAAAAAAAAAGGTAGGGATCTTACAATTTCAGAGGAGTTTTTGTAGAAATACTATGTCCTACGTTGTGGACCATGTAGTTATTACACGTTTTTTTGTGAGACTGGGTTGGTCTCTCTGTGTGTGTTTGTGGGTGTGGGTGTGTGTGTCTGTGTGTATGTGTTTGTCTGTGTGTATGTGTTTGTGTTACGGTGTGCAGGAAGCAGGACCCAAATGCAGATTAGAGTAAAAATAATTCCTTTATTTCAAGGCTAGATATACACAAAGACAGAACGGAACACTCACCGATGAACTGGTCATTACACAAGACAACCCGACAAAGAGAGACAGAAAACCCAGAACTTAAATACACCCAGGACTAATCAAACAAACATGAGACAGGTGAGGAGGGAGGAGAAAACACAGAGGCACCAGGTGAACACAATCGGGTAATCAGGGAGGGAAACAGACAAAAAGCAACAGGCAGGAAACGGGGGTGAACACTTTACAAAATAACACAGGAAACCAAAGATAGAAAAAGACAAGACAAAACAACAAAACAGACAGATCCTAACAGTACCCCCCCTCAAGGGACGGATCCCAGACGTCCCAAAACAAAAAAAAATCCAAAACCTCAAGCAGGGTGGATGGAGGGGGTCCGGAGGAGGGACGCATCACTAAGCCACCAGGGTGGGTGGAGGGGGTCAGGAGGACGGGACTGAACTGACCGCCCAGGGGCACGGCAGAGGACCAGGAAGGGGTCTCGGGCGGACGGCCCGGGGGCAAGGCAGAGGACCAGGAAGGGGTCTCGGGCAGACGGCCCGGGGGCAAGGCAGAGTCCAAAAAGGGGAATTCAGGCGGACGGCCCGGGGGCAAGGCAGAGGACCAGGAAGGGGTCTCGGGCGGACGGCCCGGGGGCAAGGCAGAGTCCAAAAAGGGGGACTCGGGCGGACGGGCCGGGGGCAAGACAGAGTCCAAGGTGGGGACCATGGAGGGGCGAAGGCAGCGGCAGGAAGAATCAGGGGGCCGGGCCCGAGGGCGAAGGCAACGGCTCTCAGGGGGCCGGGATCGAAGGTGAAGACTGCGGCTCTCAGGGGGCCGGGCTCGAGGGTGAAGACCGCGGCTCTCAGGGGGCCGGGCTCGAGGGCGAAGACCAGACAGCTCCGGAGGCCGGGCAGGAACAGGTGTCGGAGCTGGTGGGACAGGCCTCGGCAGGATCCCCCACGGAAAAGGACCAGGACACGGGATTGGCAGGACCCCCGGCAGGAGAGTAGTCGGCGGGGCCTCCAACGAGACAGGACATGGGGTTGGCAGGACCCCCGATAGAAGAGTAGTCGGCCGGGCCTCCAACGGCACAGGACACAGGGTTGGCAGGACCCCCGGCAGGAGAGTAGACGGCGGGACCTCCAACGAGACAGGACATATGATTGGCAGGACCCCCGGCAGGAGAGTAGACGGCGGGACCTCCAACGAGACAGGACAAAGGGTTGGCAGGACCCCCGGCAGGAGAGTAGTCGGCGGGGCCTCCAACGGGACAGGACACAGTGTTGGCAGGACCCCCGGCAGGAGAGTAGTCGGCGGGGCCTCCAACGGCACAGGACATAGGATTGGCAGGACCCCCAGCTGGAGAGTAGACGGCAGGACCTCCAACGAGACAGGACAAAGGGTTGGCAGGACCCCCGGCAGGGAGTAGTTGGCGGGGCCTCCAACGGGACAGGACACAGGGGTGGCAGGACCCCCGGCAGGAGAGTAGTCGGCGGGGCCTCCAACGGCACAGGACACAAGGTTGGCAGGACCCCCGGCAGGAGAGTAGACGGCGGGACCTCCAACGGGACAGGACATAGGGTTGGCAGGACCCCCGGCAGGAGAGTAGTCGGCGGGGCCTCCAACGGGACAGGACACAGGGTTGGCAGGACCCCCAGCTGGAGAGTAGACGGCAGGACCTCCAACGAGACAGGACAAAGGGTTGGCAGGACCCCCGGCAGGAGAGTAGTTGGCGGGGCCTCCAACGGGACAGGACACAGGGGTGGCAGGACCCCCGGCAGGAGAGTAGTCGGCGGGGCCTCCAACGGCATAGGACATAGGATTGACATGACCCCCGGCAGGAGAGTAGACGGCGGGACCTCCAACGAGACAGGACAAAGGGTTGGAAGGACCCCCGGCAGGAGAGTAGTCGGCGGGACCTCCAACGAGACAGGACAAGGAGCTGGCAGGACCCCCGGCAGGAGAGTAGACGGCGGGACCTCCAACAGGACAGACATACGATTGGTAGAACCCCCGGCAGAGGAGTAGTTGACGGGGCCTCCAACGGGACAGGACATGGAGTTGGCAGGACCCCCAGCGGAACCTCCAACGGACCAGGACATTGGGTAGGGACTTGAGACTAGGGCTGGGCGATTTTTTCGGTTTTAACGATTAATTTGCATTTTTACTTTCCTACGGTTTGTGAAATGGCTGAACCGAAAAATCGCGATTTAAAAACATTTCTAGACTCCGCAGATTTGTTTTGCTTTAAGGGACTCCGTAGTAGCTTACTCTCTCACTTTCCAGAACGCGCACAAAACTCAGCCACATTGCCTGTGACTACCCGATCTGCAGCTCTGTGTACACATATATCACTTAAATTATTCAATACATCCTTTGTACTGAAGTATTCAAGAGTAAATAAAGTTTAATATAAATGATTTGCTGTGGCCAATTGATTTGGAACTCGAGGTGGGACTTGAGAAGGGACTAGAGAAGGGACTGGAGAAGGGACTAGGGAAGTGACTAGAGGAGGTACTTGAGAAAGGACTTGAGAAAGGACTTGAGTAGGGACTAGAGAAGTGACCTGAGGAGGGACTAGAGAAGAGACTAGAGAAGGGACTAGAGAAGGGACCAGAGGAGGGACTAGAGAGGGGACTAGAGAGGTGACTAAAGGAGGGCCTGGAGAAGGGACTAGGGAAGTGACTAGAGGAGGGACTTGAGAAAGGACTTGAGAAAGGACTTGAGAATGGAATTGAGTAGGGACTAGAGAAGGGACTTGAGATGGGACTAGAGTTGGTACTTGAGAAGTGACTAGAGAAGTGACTAGAGGTGGGACTAGGAAAGTGACCTGAGGAGGGACTAGGGAAGGGACTAGGAAGTGACTATGGCAGCTGGGGCCGGGACTGGGTCTGGAACCATGGCTGCTGGGGCCGGGACAATGGCTGCTGGGGCCGGGACTGGGGCTGAAACCATGGCTGCTGGCGCCTGTACTAGGTCTGGAACCATGGCCGGAAACATGGCTGCTGGGGCCTGTACTGGGGCTGTAACCATGGCTGCTGGGGGCTAAACTGGTTCTGGAACCCTGGCCCTTTGGGCTCGTGCTCCCAACCTGACCTTGCGACTCCTTCCTTTAGGAGCCGTTTGGAGGCTCCGTGGACCTCCAAAGGCCAGACGAGTACCAGTGAATGAATCCTAGACTGTAGCAAACACTGGGTGAGAAGCCGGGGCTGATGCCAGACGGACCACACCGATGCGTGTGGTATCAAAACGGGAGTTGGGAGGCCTGGGGCTGTCAGGCAGGGGATAACACACCGTGAGAAAATCCAAAATCCTGCCCGATAAGAATTTAACCAAGCCTGGCTTCTCCATAGTAATCCGGCGTGCCTCTGCCAGAACAGCCTCTCGCTGCTGAACCCTGGACGCTCCCAACCATCGATACGAGCAGTCATCCAAAGCCAAGGAAAACTCCAATAGCTCCTGCTCAAAAGGATCTGCTGGGCCCATATTTAGGTCGGGTCGTAATGTTACGGTGTGCAGGAAGCAGGACCCAAATGCAGATTAGAGTAAAAATAATTCCTTTATTTCAAGGCTAGATATACACAAAGACAGAACGGCACACTCACCGATGAACTGGTCATTACACAAGACAACCCGACAAAGAGAGACAGAAAACCCAGAACTTAAATACACCCAGGACTAATCAAACAAACATGAGACAGGTGAGGAGGGAGGAGAAAACACAGAGGCACCAGGTTAACACAATCGGGTAATCAGGGAGGGAAACAGACAAAAAGCAACAGGCAGGAAACGGGGGTGAACACTTTACAAAATAACACAGGAAACCAAAGATAGAAAAAGACAAGACAAAACAACAACACAGACAGATCCTAACAGTTTATGTATGTGTGTGTGTGTATAATAATAATAATATATTTTATTTCTAAGCGCACTTTTCATTTGCGTAAACAAAACTCAAAGTGCTACAAAATTAAAAATTAAAAAGGGTGAAACAAAACAACAAAAACAATAAAAACAATAAAAAAAACAATTTAAAAACAATTAAAACAACATAATAAAAGCTGTGACATTCATGTCTATGTGTGTGTGTCTGTGTGTGTGTGTGTGTGTGTTTGTTTGTGTGTGTATGTGTGTGTGTTTCTGTGTGTGTTTCTGTGTCTGTGTGTGTGTGTGTGTGTGTAGTGTGTGTGTCTGTGTGTAGTGTTGTCTGTGTGTATGTGTGTGTGTGTGTGTGTGTGTGTGTGTGTGTGTGTGTGTGTGTGTGTGTGTGTGTGTGTCTGTACGTATGTGTGTGTGTGTGTGTGGGTGTGTCTGTGTGTGTGTGTGTGGTGTGTGTGTGTTGTGGTGTTGTGTGTGTGGGTGTGTGTGTGTGTGTATCTCTGTGTGTGTGGGTGTGTGTGTGTGGGTGTCTGTGTGTGTGTCTGAGTGTATGTGTGTGTGTGTGTGTATGTGTATATGTGTGTGTCTGTGTGTGTGTATTTGTGTGTGTGTGTGTGTGTGTGTGTCTATGTGTGTGGTGTGTGTGTGTGTGTGTGTGTGTGTGTGTTGTGTGTGTGTGTGTGTGTGTGTGTGTGTGTGTGTGTGTGCATGTGTTGGTGTGTGTGTGTGTGTCTATGTGTGTGTGTGTGTATGTGTGCCTAACCCTATGTTGACCTTCACTGTCCTCACTGTCAGACGGAATAGCCCTGACAGCCTGATCGTGTCCCTTCTGCCCATAACATGTTTTGGGTCCATTTCCTGTAAATATCAGTAGATTGTAAAAACATTGATTAGGTTTATCATTTTACAGCTGAGCACATTTGCACACTTCTATGATATTGCCTGGAAAAAAGTGGTCTAAGTGCACAGTGTTGCCCTGAGGCAACGAACAAAAAAACATAGTTTTAGCTAATTAATAAATACATAATAAGTATTTAAACAATCAAATATACTTCTTTACGTATTCATGCACATGCATGTATTTTTTATTTTAAGTTGTGTACATTTCTAATATGTTAAAAAGTTAAATGTATCTTACCAAGTGGTGGCCCTGAGTCCCCTGCAGCTTTGCTTGCAGAAAGGACTGCTCCACCCCCAGACAAAATGCCACACCCATATAATTCCTTCATTTTATTGGACACCAGCATGTCAGGTGACATTGTGTATATTTAAAAAAAAAAAAATATTTAGAGGGCCAGTGTGAGTTTGAAAAAAGTGGTTTGTTGCCTGAGGGCAACAGTATGCTGTAGAGCAGGGGTGGCCAACCTGCGGCTCTCGAGCCGCATGCGGCTCTTTGCCTAGTTTCATGCGGCTCTTCAGTTCATATTGAATGTTATATGTGTGAGTTTGGGGGAGAGACACTGACTCCTGACTAGTGGTGCACGGTGTACCGATACTTGAAAGGTATACCGCGATACCCTGCCGTTAAAAACGTTACGATTCCTCCGTTTAAGAATGACGGCGGAAAGTACTCCGGTGAGAAAGCGCCGTTTAAATAAGAGCTGTGTGTGTTCAGCGCTCTGCTTCCACTCCCTGCTCTGCAGCCGTGCCTACAGTCCCGCCCCTCTCAAGCACGCTCAAGTGCCTCCCCGCTCTCGTGCACGCGCTAGCTGCCAGAGCATGTGAGAAAACGAGAAGCATGGCTGCAAGTGGGAGTGCAACTGCCGCTGCCCCTCGGCTTGTTGACAAAAAAGACGCCAGAAGCTAAATGTGGAAGTATTTTAGCTATATCTCTGACAGTGAGGGCAAGCCTACGGACACCACGAGGCCTGTCTGTAAGAAATGTATTAATTTTATTTAATACGAATTCTTGTCATTTATTGTATTTATTGTTCTCATTGTTTAAAAGTTTGTGTTATGGTTCTGGTGTGAAATAAAGCACAATAATTACATTTAAGACTGTTTCCCTTTTTTTAAGAAAAGTATCGAAAAATAATCGGAATCGCAATTCTTGACTTGGTATCGAAACCAAAATGTTGGTATCGTGACAACACTACTCCTGACAGTTAAACCTGATATTTAGTAGGTCTGTTAAGTATTGAATGCTGATAATTCTGACGTAATTTGGCCGGTCAAAGTTGTTTGGGCTCGGATAAAATTGCTCCGTTACTTTCGTTCCGTGTTACTTTCGTTCCGTGTTACTTTCGTCCCGTGTTACTTTCGTCCCGGCTCTCCCTACGTGTGTATGTGTGGTGTCAGTATGAGAGGATGACAGCGCGTCTAATTTTGATGTGGCCCAAGAGCCAATCACAATAATACCTG